>NC_045676.1:10981338-11281338 GCF_003331165.1 Xiphophorus hellerii | reverse complement strand
GTTTCACTAACGAAAATATGAAAAGCCTGCCATCTACATATAGTCCCATCAACTCTAAAATGCCAAAGTAAAATCTAACACAACCAAATTAAGAAGTGGTCTAATAAATAGAGCCCACCTGTGTGTAATTTAATCTCAGTAAAAATTCAGCTGTCCTGTAAATGTGTCAGAGGTTTGTTAGAGAATATTAGTAACCAGACAACACAGCAGACAGGCCAGGAAGAAATGTTTGGAAAAGCTTAAACCAGGGTTAGATTACACACCATTATGCCAAGTTTCAACATCCCACTGAGCAATGTTCAATCTATCACCTGAAAACATTGCTTGGCACACCTTGAAACCTACAAAGATGTGGCCATCCACTTAAACTCGAAGGCCAAGCAAGAACAGCATTAATCAAAGAAGAATCAAATAGCTGCAGAGATTCACAGCCCAGGTGGGAGAATCTGTTAACTAAAGCCAAGCAGCTCAAAAATCCATTTTTGAAAGACTGGCAAGAAGACAGACAGTTGAAAGAAAACATAAAACGTAGGAGACACAGCAACCATGTGGTGCTCTGGTCAAACGACAACTTCTTGGTCTGCAATGCAACAGGGTATGGAAATCCAACATTGAACATGAGCCTGAACACACTATCCCCACAGTGGAAGGCGGTGTTGAAAGATAGCAAAACTTTAAACTAGGGTGTTGGTTCACCTTACCAAAGGAACTCAATCCAAAACAACTGTCTGACAATCCTTTAGTGCATTGGTTCAAAGCATGTTTATTTCATCATGACCCAGTCAAGGTCTGTAGAAAAACGTAAAAAGTAACGTTCACAGAAACGCTTCATCCAATCTGAATGAGCTTAATTTTGTAAAGAAAAATGGGCATTACAACTTCTAGATCCACAAAGATGGTAGAAAAATACCTCAAAGAACCTGTAGCTCTAATCACAGCAAAAGTTTGTTCTACCTCAGGCTTTTTTCAGTTTTGAGTGGAAAAAACTGAACACCAAGTTAGTGAATGTTACAAAGCAAAATGTGAAACGGTTCAAAGGGTATGAATCCACTTGCAGGTCTGCATGTACCTCGCACAAGCTCTTCTTCTAAATTACAAACAATGTACAGAGAGCATCATGAGACGTTTACTGGCTTCCTGACAAAATTAGGGGGCTTAGAAACCTGTTGAGCTGCAAACATTGATGGTGTGGCATCAATGGGATAAATACAAAGAGAAGGAAACTGAAGCAAAACCAGGAACCAGATCAATGAAACAGAACCGGTGGTAATCCTTTTTTTTTTTCTTGTTTTTTTAATAAACCATAAATCTGTTTTGGTGATGAAACTTTTCTTGGAATTTTGGCAGCAGATAAGAAGAGAAGCAAATAAAGATGACAGCTGATTGATAGTGATTGCAGCTCAACAGAATGATAAAGCGTTTTTCAAGCAGGAATTCTACTTTTGTGCTTGAACCTTTTGTATGTTTACTTTGGTCCAGAGTGAGTAACCAAGAAACAATTGCTCCAGAAAGGACTTCAAGTTAAATTTTAGTAAACCTTTGTTCTTTCTTATCTGTTCCTCAACCAATGCTGCTTATGTTCTGGTACAGGAACACATGCTTCCAGGAACCATCCCTTTGTAATTAACAGATAAAATACCATGCACATTTTTGAACAGGCTGGACTCATCTTTTTTTTCACTGCATTCCATGTGCCTTCAAAGCATAACTCCCAAAAGTCTCATATGCTATAAAATACTACAGCTATTAGATCCTAGATCATCTTGTGGTTACAAGGTCAACAGTACAATCTTCTATCGGCCTAATTAGAATGGTTCAATAGCAACTAAAAGTGTGATTTTGACATTTTTTCCTCAAAACTGTGATCTTTTTTGCGATTAACCCACATGAACCTCGGCTTTGTTCTCTCTCTTCCTCCATCAGAATGTTCCAACTTCACTTTGTGAGGTTCAGCATCTCAAAAACTAAAAATACACATCAGGTGTAGGAAGTGAGGGCAATGAAAAACCTTCCAGCCACCAATGACATGCAGAATTTCCCTGCATGTCAAAGTCACATGACTTTGAGACACATTGCTCACTGTAAGTCTACAGGAAGCAGGGATTTCCAGGGAAAGCTGCAGCAGCCGTAAAAAACATACGCTACCAGGAAAAGCTTTAGCTGCAATTTGAATGGAGGTATTTGCTTCATGTGAAGTCAGTGCAGCCATCACTGCACTGTGGTGGTTTCACACCCAAATATTTAGCCAATCTCCCAAGGGGTCAAAGGTATAATTATGGCCCTTTAGTTCTCAGAAGGGATATTTGCCTTGAGTTTCAGATGAGATTAGATGTAGTTTAAAGTAAAGAACCCTCCAGTATTGCTTTTTTATGCATCTCATACTGTAAAACAAACAATTTATTCCCCAGCTAAGCCGGAGTGATTTTTTTTTTAGCGATATGAAAAAGCTCTGTGGTAATGAGCATCACACATCTGAGACTCCACATAACGCTCATGCAACAAATGTTATACAAGTGCTCGTCAAATGTTGCAGCAATGACCACACTGCAACTTTACTTAATTAAATGTTGAGTTATGCAGATGTCCTGTCTGCACTAATGAAGATTCTGTAAAGTCATCATGCTGACTGCTTGGAACAAATAGCACTGACAGCAGACTGACTTATTTTCTTTGGCTCTGATTGAAGTTTCATCCCAACATGTTCCAGTTGGCCAATACGCGTAGATGACAGGCCCACTTGAAACTAATGCTAAATACGCTAAGGTATAAAGCAAGACTAGACAAACTGTGACTGGAATTGTAAAGTTTGTTACAGCAAATGAAAGGATGTGAAAGTAAGTCTATGATTCCAACTTGGGCTAATATTTTAAACATAAGTAGCTAGACACAAAATCAGCAAAGGCATTTTTGCAGCACAGCAATCAAAGCATAAAACAAAAGCCCTATAATATGAGGGATTCAAGACAAACTCAAACAGGAAAACTAATCATTATTTGTAATATTTAACTAATATTTCAAGTTAGATATTAAAAGAAAAGTTTCTGTCTCCTTCACTCAAACTACCCGTTTTGATCTGTTGATATGCTTTGATAAAAGCTCACATGCGCACGTTTGCTTGGAGTGATACAGGTTAATTACTGAAGGCTACCCAAGTTAATTTTACTATTCAATCAGCAAAGAAAAGTATTTTTCAAGCCAAACAACAAATTTAACGCATATGGCATCTGTCGTTAAATATACAGACACAAACGTTGCTTCTGCTTCTGCTCACACCAGTTCAGTCTATGCTGAGTGCTGAGGATCAATATCATTTTAGAGCTGAACAACTCAATAACTTTAATATATATCACAGTATATATATATACTGTATATGTAGCATCCATATTGAGTCTATATCAATAGAATCTTTGTTTTCTTTTCTAGAAAACAATAACACAAAACTTTCCAGACCATAACTGCAACTTTGAGATTTCACTTATATGTTTATTAAGAATGTTATGCATATTGAACATTTGCAGTTTTTCTTTTACTCATAAATAACTTAAAAGCAGGAAAAAAACAGCAAAGTACAAGATTCAACCATTTTGTTTTAGGTTGATTTACACCAGATCTCTCATAAATAAGAGGTTTTGCTTTTCACCGGAGATACTGAAGTCTCTGAAGATGTTCAAAGAGCTGAGATCTGTTCTGAAAGCTGCCCTCAGAGAAGATTTCTGGAACATCTTTGTGGCATGTTTTCTGAGCATGTCTAGATTAAAAGGAATTATTTAGCTTGCAGAGCTTTTAAAGGAGTTTTTCCTGTTGCCTACCAGTTGCGCAAGTAGTTGGGATGGTAACTAGTCATTTTGTCATCCGGTCAAATGAACAGAGTGGTTAGCAAGAAAAACAGAAAGGACTTAACAAAGGATGAGAGCAACATCTCAGTGAAACATCAACGAATGGGCAAATAAACTTGCATAGGTTTATACTCACTGTGCTGGTGCTTCGAATTAGTCTGAGTCAGCAGGAAAAGGATTGAGCAGGAAAAAGAGACTGAAAAGGGTAGGATAAAAGAGAGAAAAGATGGAGGGATTGAGGAAACGACGGATTGATAGCAGCAGTATCTCCCTGCTTGTGTTTGTCAGGCAGAGTAGAGAGACGAGGTATTTCTCTGCAGAGGCGTTTCCTGCATCTCTCCCTCTTTGTTCGTTTATCCCCTCTTCTTTGCCATTCTTCTAAGCTCCTGAATTGCTGCCACAACAAAACTAACTTAAAAGGTGCAGCGTTTAACTTCTGCTTTGATACTCAGTGTTAAATCTGACTGCCTCAAAGTCCTGGATCCTGTCAAATGATAATAAGACGCGCCGGGACAGAGAAGCCTGTTAGGCTTTTCTGAACATTTAAACCCATTTTAAATCCAAAATCTACACAAGTGATTTTTTTTCCAAGTAAATATGCAAGCCATTTACACATTCCACTGTGTTTCTAAGTATTTAGTCACATGTTTAAATGACAAGCAAGCCTATAAGAGAAACTGAATAAGCTACAGTAAAAAAAATTAAACACTCAAGTTCAAGTCAAATGAACAAATAGTGTTTTGTGGGCCTTCAATTGGTATATAGAATAATCACATTAATATTTCTGTCATATTAATATCGAGTTAATTACATAAGATTCATTGCATAGTCTTACCCTGAAAAAAGTTTGAAAAATGCAGTTTTTACAATTATCCAGTAGATAAAAAAAATCCCAGTTTTTGGTGTATTGTATAATCACAATTATTGGTTCCCCTTAGCAATTCCTTTGAAATTAAAGCAACTCAAACATTTTATAAATGTATACTTTTTTAAGTTGATATACTAAGACTAACTGTATTCACATGCTTTAGTTGGATGAGACTTGGACTAACACTCCAGGTTGGTTTGGCATGAAACAAAAGATCAATGTGTGGAAAAGCACTTCATGCCCAGTACTGGGTATGGTGGAGGATCTGTGATGCTGTGGGCATGTTTGTCATCCAAGAGCCCTTTGAATCTTCCATGGACTTTTGAAATAACAGGGCATGCCAATATAAAAGCATGAGGAACCGTACCACAAAACCGAAAATGGGTCAGCATTGAAATGCAAACGGCTGCCATGTTTGGTAAAAGGCAATTAAGCAAAACACTAACATAAGGGAATATAGCTATGACGCTGGTGATTTTGATTAAAGCTTCTACCTTTTAACCACAGGTATATTCCCCACTTTTTAATTTAAATATTGGAATTTTCTAGTATTTTAAATATAAGATTACACAACAGCATTTAAAGATGAATTTCTTTGAAGCCTTTTTTTCCACATCTACAACCGTCATTGTACCTCGACAATTATCTCCACTCTAGTTTTCCTAGACAGGCTGATACAGGACAGCTTGTGTTTTTGTGCATCTATCTCCCTTTGGATCCATATTATAATGCTCCTCTGCAAGGCAACGCTCTTCCTACGCACGAGCACACCAACACATTACACAAACGGGAAATAATGACTCATATTTCACTACCATCATGCCAAACACTAAGAAACTTCAATTCCAGCAAACGTCCAACATGACAGCCGAACAGAAATGCACGACTAGGAAAATTGAGAGAACTTTTTTTTTTTTTTTTACATTCTGACTGAATGGTACATTACAGTAAGAGACCATGTGTACAACTGTTTCAGGAAGAGCAGCCAGGTAGCTGCTTGGATTACCAAGAATGCTGCAATGGACAAAGGGACAATGCAGGGAGGGACTGCTGAGGCCCAATGAAGGCTGAGTGGCGGTATTGTCAACGAAACCCAGTTCAGTTACACGTATGAAACCCCCAGCATGGGGAAGACTATGGACCACATTTAATGTTTCACTTTTGACTTGACTTAATGAGAAGGAAATGACTTCACCATCAGGTTGATGACAAAACTACAACAGTTAAAGTCAACAAACGTGTTTGAATCCCAACGTTAGCTGATGTACCAGAGTGTACGTACATGCACGTTCTGATCTGCTTATAGTGTAGTTGCGTTAAACAAGGAGAACTTGAAATACATCCTCCTGATGAGTGATTTAAGTGTCACTGATGTATTGTTTGCTGTGTGTTTGTTAATGAGTGAAATCCAATGCCGAGACTTGATTCCTGAATGCATGACTGGACATGTGAACAACATTCAGCTCTGTACTGCTTGTCTCAGTACCGACTGAATTTGTATTCCATCTGTCAAGACAGCTGAAAGGTGTTGTCTCTTTTTGTGTCATCACAGCTTTTAACAAACTGCGTTGACACTCTCTTGGGGGGGGTGTCAAGCAGCACCCCACACCCTCACACCTCCGGTCTTCATTGATTGGAGGAATTTAGGAGGGCTGGACTATGTAGGTTTGGCAGACTCAGCAGATAGTGAAGCACTTGTCATTTTTCAGCTGTTACCTGTGAACTAAGAGAACTGCAAGAACGTCTGCCGTTGTTCCCCATAAACTCAGTCAAAACCCATAGCTGTGTTAGTGGCTAGCAGTCCCCTGTTTAGTCTACAGATTGTAGTTTCTTTTTCCTCAATTCTAACGTGTTAGAAACTAATGCACACTTTGTATGTGTGCATCTTTGTTTTGCTTTGCTTACTGCAGATTAACCTCCCTCCACTCAGTACATCTTAGCACCGACTTAATCTAGTTATTCTGGTCCTTGTGGAACTACTGTACACTAACAAAGAAAACAGACTCTGCAGCAGTCCCGTTTAAGAAAACAAAATCAAATTATTTTCAAATCAATCACAGTAAGGAAGCATAGGAAATATATTTTGAAGGAAAGATGTCTGGGACAGTTTCAAGCCTGAAACAATCACCAGCAAATCTGCTCTGGTGAGGGAGTCCAATCCCATTATGTAATGTCCAGTCACAGACCTGCTGTATTCAAAATGATGGCGCTGTCTGACGTCACAGGTTGCTATTAACAATACAAATAAAGCTCGGCTTCACATATGAAAGGCCAATGTTTAAATGTTGTTGAGAGAATAATATGTTGCTTTTACTGTTACGTATTCACATGATTTACTTTTTTTTTTTTTTTTTACAGCAAGTAGTCTACATTTTCTGTACAATCAACCAAATTTAATCAAATACACATTTTCAGCTTATTTGTTTTGCGGTTTTGTTGTTAGTTATTATAAAACATACCCTCCAAAACACACGCTTCCACACAAAACACACACACAGGGCCACTGATAACATCACATAAGGCATGGGGAAACTTTTGAGAGTTCTGTTAAAGATGTCAAATTGTACTTTTCTTGTTATTTGTTCATATTCTCATATTTTTAATCAAAGTTCTACTTCAAAATGTAAGCTTGCAATAGCCAGAACACCGGAAATGTGGCAACAACAAACCATTTAAAAGGGATTTCAGGATTAAGAACACTTGAATGATTAACTTAAGATCTTTGGAATGATTTCAAATCAAGTAAATATAAAAACTATACAATCAGGTCATTCCTTAGATTATTTTCAGATACTAACAATGTTTTCTGCACGACTTCAGCACCACGTGATATTCTGATGATCCCCAGACAGAGTCTTATAATTAGCCAAGTCGCACAAAAACATTTACTCAAATGCCAAATATGCAAAGAAACAAATGAGGTCAAATTCAAACGGGAACATTAATAGATTCAACAATTGTTTTCACTGTCACCACGTGCTTCACCATCCACCATGGATGGAGTTCATGAGAGTCAAATTGACGAAGACACAAAGTTGAAATACTTGCAACTAAAATTCATCTTAAATACCACACTGTCCATATTAAAGCCTACCAATTGTTACTGCGCCGACATTATGGCTTTTGGGCGCCCTGTGATCTAATTTAAGCTAGATACATAAAACAAAGCAGAAATGCCAGGGTTTTACCGTTCAGTGCACTTGTTAAAATCTCTGCGCTTTGGCAAAACCCCACAGAACAAATCTCGAATGTCCTGACCAATCAGAGTTTTCATCATTAGTGGACAATTGTGGGTGACAAAATACACGACAGAGCAATATCTTTAACAAGACATGATATGGTCAGAGCTACTTCTTTGCAATTAGACTTTCAATACCTCTGACCGTCCAGCCACAAATAAATTTAACACATGAAAATATAAATGCAAAATTATATTTGAGGTCTGATATGCTATCCTTTCAGTATGAGTTTAGTAACAGCATTAATGCATCATTGGGATACTCTTACGGATGGACAAGTGGATGCATCTAAAAACGCTAAAATACATCTGAAAATAAATGCCAAAGGTTTTAAACCAGTGTGTCATATTAAGACGAAATGCATGGAATCCAAACTCACTACAAAATGCTCATTTATGTGCAGCATGATGTTTATAAAGTCAACAAACCTGTTATCCCATTTCCCCTCTAATCTTTCCTCCACAAATAATCTACCTGGATATGAAGTCCCAGACCTGTCACATTTCTTTCACTCACTTCTCATTATTCCCTGTTCTTCCCAGCAACCCTGATTTCCAATTAATCCCATTACCATCAGCAAAGATGTTGGACCACCAAATGAAACAGAACTGGGAAGGAAAAGAGAAAACCACAAGACTAAAGAAAGAAGACACTGATGAAAAGTGAGTGGACTAAAGAGACATGTTGTCAGAGGGATGAAACCCCAACAGCTGAGAAAGAAGGAGTGGCAGGCTGTGGGGCAGGGTCAACAATGTTTAACAACCACATTCAGACACAAACCGGGGCCACAATGGACCCACTGCTCCCCTTTAACTCCCCCACCAACACAAGCAGTCACTGCTTTGGTCGTGTTTCCTCTAAAACTCCCTCTAATGACCTGATTCTATGTTTTGTTCTCATTCTGTCAAGTAATATTTCATCACCCCCACATTTCAGCAGGCTGGGTGCATTCAGGTCTCTTACCCCGTCAACTACGAAGGGGAGCCCATGTTCAGCAGTCTCCCTCTTTCCACCGACCAAACCCTCATCCACTGAAGTCATCCACCCGCCCTGCTCTCAGGGGCCAAGTCCGCGGAGTCTCCTCGCACTCTCTCTCTCTCGACACACACAGGTGTTCCCTTCAAAAGCAAGTGGAGAGGAAAGCCGTCGGAATAGTCCACAGAGTGAGTCCCCGGTAGTGGTTCAGTCCTGGGAGAGGCAGAGGAGGGTGCAGGATGTAAAACACTGCACCGGCTGCCTGGCTTTCTTTCCTGCACCGACACAAAGTGCAACTGCCTTTCTCTGTCTCTCCCTCTCTTTCTCTCTCTCTCTCACACACACACACATCAAACACACACTCTGCACCTATCACCCTCACACACTTCCTCTCAGTCGCTGACTGGCTCGCCGGCTTACTTGCATTCACACAGTGAGAGAGCTCAGATCAGGCAACAGTTGTTGAATTGATGGCCCCTCCCCTCGGCTCCCTCCCTCTTTGCAGGTGGTTGCTTAGCAACTGACCGATGTAGGCGGGGTTTGCGAGAGTTCTCACATTGCTGCACACTCTGCACAGGGGCTGCCGCCTACTCAGGCTATATTTGCATAGCAAGCCCTGCCTGCCCCGCTTTCTGTCTGGCTCCGACGGAGAAGAGGCCAGAGCCTGTGTGGGCCGGCTGGCGGGGGCTGGAGGTGATGGGAGCAAGAAACACAGAGTCTAAAGTGATGCAGCAGATTCCTCAGCATCGATCACACAAAATGGGAAAAAGATAGAAAAGGAGACAGGGAATAGGAAAAAAAACAAAAAACTCATCCTTTTTAAAAGTAGCATCAACTGAACTTTGTAATGTTTTGGCATGTTAGAAAAACACAACCTTAATGTATTTTGTTGGGATTTTACACAAATGGGTGCACAGTTGTACAGTATTTGTGTCATACCGGATTCCAGCTCTTAAATAAAATTATTTATAATTACTGATTTTGTGGAGTGCCTTGTAAAGGTTGTCATATCCCTTTTGTCATGTTTTTTTTTTTTTTACAGGAAGAAAACACAAAGTTGTGTGCAGTTGGTCAAATGATAAATATATTATACATATTTTGTTAAAAATCTGATAATTGTGGAGTGCATATATTTAAGCCCCCATGTTTACACATTAGGTGACCCCTGATGATATTTTATCTAAGAGTATTAATAAAGGGGATTGTGTTTAACAATTTGTAGAACAACAATGCAAAATACACTTTAGACCTTTGTGTGTAAAATCTTGTAACTTTCCCAAGAGTGAGAGCGTTGTAGAAAAGGTGAGAGGATTGACTTGCGCTTTGTAGTTATTCATTTATTTAAAAGGAAATCTGGAATCCATTTGGGTTAATGTTTATATGTAAGGTTAGATAAAGTTTTACTGCTTGTTTTTTTTATTTTTATTATTATTATTACTTTAGTTACTGGACCCAGCAACCAGTGGCAGGAGCTAAAAGCAGCAAAAGTTAAAAGGAAATGTCAGGGATCTTATTATCTCACCATCTCCACCCTGAGATGTTTTAACTGTGAATTTCATGACTCATACTTTTCTCCTGTCTTTGATAGAGAAGCCTGAAGCTTGATGCCGGAAATCTCTTGGTAATAGGAAAACATGCTGAGAAGAAAGATATAGGAAAGCGATATGATACTAGCAAAGGCAATGAAACCTAATTATGTGGAAAGGAATGCACCCCTCCTACAGCCCATTTCTTCCTCTGTTGAGCTCTTTCGTCCTCATGTCTCAAAGATGTTGGCTGTGGCTCAGTCATTGTCGTCTCTGTTTGTTTACTTGCAATTTGTAAGAGGGTTGGCCCCTTTCCTCCTTCCCAAAGAACCCGTTTACTATTCTGTTCATGCCTACCTGTCTCATTCAGATGAGAATACATAATTTTGGATGAGGCGGCTTGTTTTGACACATGCTTTCAGAAAGTGTCAACACTATGGACAGAAAGTACAATAAGAGGAGACAGTCCTGCTGCTGCAGTTCTCCATTCGTTTTGCAAATTCCTTCAAATAAGATGTTCGGTGAGAAACTGAATCCTATGTTTTGGTAACACTGATTACTTCATAGAGGGGGGTGTCGCAGCGGCGTGTTAGCGAGGCTCAGGAAACATCCACGCTAACACGCCGCTACCAAGCATTTTTCTCTCCAACGTGAGGTCTCTCGCTAACAAACTGGACGAATGGAAGCTGTGGATTGCAACTGACAGCCTCATCCGGGAATGCTGCATTCGGTTGATCACGGAGACGTGGTTAAATCCAACCATACCGGACCGGGAGATCGAGCTAGCAGGCTACACAGCACACCGACAGGACCGATCAGCGAGCTCCGGTAAGAAAAGAGGAGGTGGACTATGCGTTTATGTAAGTAACAGCTGGTGTACGAACTCCACATTAGTTGTTAGCCACTGTTCTCCAGGCGTGGAGTTCATCACAATTAAATGCAGACCCCGATACCGCCATTCTACTCACTGCGGTTTACATAGCACCGGATGCTAACGCTAGCTCGGCCGTGGGACTCCTGCATGATACTATCAGCAACAACCAGAACAAGTACCCCGAGGCTGTTCACATTGTCTCTGGGGACTTTAATCACGCTGATCTGAAATCAGTCCTCCCCAAATTCCATCAACACGTAAAGTGCACAACCAGGGGTGATAAAACTCTGGACAAGCTGTACACAAACATCAGACAGGCATACAGGGCTAAACCATTAGCACACCTTGGCCAGTATGATCACGTTTCCCTGCTACTGATCACTGCTTACACCCCCCTGCGGAAACGTGTCCCCAGTACAACCCGGACTGTCACCATCTGGCCTGAGGATGCCTCTCACCAACTACAGGGCTGCTTCCAGAGAACTGACTGGGAGGTTTTTGCAAATCAGGACCTGGAGAACTACACCTCAGCAGTCTTGGACTACATCAGGTTCTGCACGGACAATGTCACCAGGAACAGACTCATGAGGATCTATCCGAATAGGAAACCCTGGATGACTAAGGAGGTCCGGGGCCTCTTGAAAGCCAGGAACGCTGCTTTCAGGTCTGGGGACAAAGCACTCTACAGTTCTGCCAGAGCCAACCTGAGAAGAGGCATCTGCCAAGCTAAGGCATTATACAGAGGGAGAACAGAGAAGCAGCTCAGGAGCAACAAAACCAGGCAGGTGTGGCAGGGTGTTCAGCACATTACAAGCTACAGATCCAGCAACCAGCCATGCACGGAGGGAACCACTTCCCTGGCAGAGGAGATGAATATCTTCTTTGCCCGCTTTGAGGCGACACCTACCACAGTCTTTTTGTAAACATATAAAGATAGTAAACAGCTAACCTTAAAGCTACTAGGTCATGTTAACCAAAACACTCTTCGGTGTGGGACAAGGCTCAAAGTTATTGAACTATTTGCAGCATCGTTGAGGCATTAGGAACTCCATTGAGCTGAAAGTCACATATATTGTAAGTCATCAGTATAACATAGAGCATGAAGCAACAACTCCACTCTCCTTTTGGAAAGTTTGTTGCTAAGTTTAAACCCTGTAGATCATCAGAACATTTCACTGGGCGAGACTACTGGTGAAACTTTATAGTGTATAACATGACATACTAAGTTTTCAGATTCATCATGTTTTATAATGAAAAACTCTAAAGTTCCTGATCTGTCACACTTGTGAAGCAAGTGTGACAAAATTATATGTAAAAACACATTCACGAGGAAATCTAGCAAAAACCCACCTTCTCTGCTCATTCTGCTGGATTTAACACTGAAGCTCTACATGAAATGATGTAGCTGCCATTAAAAAGGAAGTCAGAGTGCAAAGTGATCAAGTCACACAAGTTATAGAAAGTGAAACGCAAAGGATGAAACTGGAAGAGCATGTCTTTGGGTAAATTTTGAACTTCATAGAAAATCTGAGATCAGAACAGGTATACATGATGAAGTAGGACCAGCAACTTTAGTAAAACATTTAGAGAAATGGAAGAAATGAGAAAACATCAAACTTTACATGAGTCAGTATTTCCTCACAATATGACTGTTATATTATTGGTACTTCTGGTAAACGGTGCTACTGAACTCCTATAAGGGCAGGTCACATAAAGGAAAAAGGGCAGATCACTCATAATAAGACAGAGAAAGCATGATAAAGCAGACAGTGCATACTTATTTATAGGGTTTTTAATGACTATAACAACAAACTTGTAATTGAAAATGGGGGTAGTACAAACTTCCTCAAACTTGTTTCCGCAGTTGTAATGCAACAAAGGCAAATGTGGGAAAACAGAACAGAGTGTTGCATTGGTCTGCGCAGTTTAATCTCTTGCTAGTTGATGAAATATGTCAGCTTGCAAATTTTTTTCTGGTGTTGAAAAACAAGTAGCAATGAACCCAGTTACACAGAATATATTCAGACCAAGTCCTACTGCTCATTTGTTAAATAATGGGTCATTTCCTGCAGCATGGCATATCAATTTATTGGCATCTGTTTGACTGTAATATGAGTTAAACCAAACTACTGGGTCAGTGCTGCCTGTAGGGAAAAGTCTCACAATGATGGATGTATCGATTTCTGCTCACATGGGGATAATTCACTTTTCAGAACATGCTGATGAGGCATGAATGGCCCAGAATAAATACTTTTATAAAAATTTGGATGATATAAAATAAAGGTAACAATTTTTCAAGCATTTATTCAAGTAACAGAGACAACCATCAGTCAGCAACAAGATTATGAACATTGTAACGTGGACTGTTTTTAATCCCTCAAATATTTTCAAAGACATTATAGCCCCTTGCATCAATTAGAAAACTGCACATCTAAAAAAAACTGCTTTTTTTAGACATTTGTAGAACTTGCAGCTAAGCAAAGCATGTAGTTCAACACAGTGTAGTTTCACAAAGACACAATAAAATATCCTGTATCAAATTTTAAAGCTGGATTGAGTTCCAACATAGACCAAAACAACAACAAACGATAAGCAAAGCACAAATATTTAAACTCCCCAAAGGCACTGCAGCAGTATTCGAATTCAAAGACCATCTCTGAGGTTTCACAGGAAGTTTGCAACCAACAGTTTACACTCTTTCTTTCTTAAACTCACACTTCTCATTTATGGTGAAAAAAAGAATTGGTGCCATCTGTGAGGGTTTGGGATGTTATTGTGTCTCATCCTGTTTTGGCGAAACACCTGTTGAAACTGTTTACACAATCTTTAACTTCCTCCTCGAAGAGGAATTCGGTTTAGGTAATCTGTGAAATTAAGTGCTGCTAACTAAGTGTGTTATTAACTCATCTTCCTCCAAACAATTGGTTTATTTACAGCTGACCTTATGGGTACAAAAAAAAAGCCTGTCTGCCACAAGACATCAACTTGTGCCTGCCTTGGGGAAATCTTTTTGATTTAACAAATGGAAAGGTTGACCCTGCCATGAAATCAGTTGATAACACCAAGGTTAAGTACAGACATCTGGATTTGGAAATGTTGGCAGCCTTTTCTATAATCTCAAACTGCTCTAATCATGCTAAATCTGAGATCTGAAATTGGCCACAAAATCTCTGATCAGTGCATCTCCAGCCGGTACTCTATGTTCTCACAAAGAGGAATTAATCATGGCTCTATAATTGTGTGCACTAAGGACAAAGTTAAAAGCAGGGCTTGTAAATTAGCACATATATAAATAATAATGTGGACTTTTACAGCTCTGTAAATAAATGTCTAAAGGCTCGTGCTTCATGTCCAGATGTTCCTGGCAGGAGGTGACCTCTGTCCAGTGGCAGACCGCCTGCTTCAGTGGCCACATAAACATGGGGACAGAAAGAGAAACTCAAAGTCTGCTCAAAGTCAGAATTAGGTTATAGTAACTTCCAGAAAAAAAAAACTAGGTGAAGAGGAACAGCTGTAATAAATGCCATGCAACCATAATGTTTAGCTTCCTCTCAGGCTCTATTTGTGTTCTCCTGTTGAGAACAGTCCTCAAACCAAACACTCCCTCAAGCTACAGATGTAGTGACATGCAATAATCTCACATCAGCAATCAGATGTTTCCCTAAAACAGTTTAAAAAAAAAAAACCTTGTGATGTTCTGATCCACATAAACCAGAACACAATGTGGAACTGGGCAAATGAATCAAAACGCAATGGAGAACAGATGTAGTAGATAGTGAATTGTGAATTATGTTATTCCATATCATGATGCCAAGAAATTGGCCCTTAAAGTTTAAGGGGATAATACATAGAGCAAAGAGATGTACGTATGCGTATCAGGCAGTTGAAGCAGCAAAGAAAAAGGTGGAAGGGGAAAAAAACATGATGAAATGTATGATATACGTATGTCAGGTACATTTGTGAAAATGCTCTATAGAATTTGTGTGCAAGCCATATACAAGCATTACTTATGCACATCAGACAAAAATGGAAATAAAAACACAGGGAGAGATGATCTGAGAGTAAGAGATCTTTCAGTTCATTAGTAGTCGTCCTTTACTGTTGGGCAGTTCCAGAATAATCATGTCAGCTGGATACCACTGTGTCCTTGACTGTCATTGACGAGACTGCACAGCTTTGCTTTGATTTCACTTTGAGTGCGTGTGTGTGTGTGTGTGTGTTATGTTCTGTATATGAGAGGCTTGCTTCTGTTTACCAAATCAGCTCCACATGCTGGTGCAATAAATCTCCTTAGGAATTATTTAATACATTAAAAATCCAGAGAAAAGATGAAAAGGGAGACACTTAAAAAGGCGAGTATAAATTAAAGTTTCCAGCAGTGACATTGACATAAGTTTATATATTATTTTTCCCTTTGCTTTTTTAAATAATTGCATTATTTTTTAATTTTGGCAATATTACAAAGACTAACATGAATAATTCCTAATAAATCCTAAAGAAGTGGAAAAACAGACCAATGGAATCCAACAAGATACAGCCTATCAGCTGCATTAAAAAAACATATAAAACACACCTACCTTCTTTTTCAGTTAGCTGGTTGATGACAAGATGCATTGATTCTTACAATATAGCTTGCTCTCTATAAAGAAGAGCTAAGTTAAATAAAAGGTTGAAATTAAATAAATAAACATCTGATAAAGAACTTGGACATTACTTGACACCACAAAATGGCACTGCCAGAATTTTCCTTTGATCTCAAAATTGATGGTAACTGTAAAGGACAGCTTGCCGTTTTGTTCCATCAAATCATATCATATTAGATGCTTCCCAGTGTGGCATCACATTATGTAAGATTTCCATGACTGTCAGTGATGCTCTCAGTCAACCGTGTGATTTTATTTTGAGCAGTCAGAGGGTTTTTCAAGTCCACCGCAGGTTGTTCAGACATCTGATTCCCACAGATGCAAATGAGCTGCACTAAGGCACCATGGCCCAACTTACAAAGAATTACACAAAACCTTTTTCACTTTAGATTATGCATGCAGCTTTTGCCCCATGAGGCATTATATCTGACGTAAATGGTTTGCTGCGGAGGATTTCCTGTTCCTCCACAGTTAGCTGCTGTAGATTTCAATGTACAGTGGGCAAAAAACAAAATATGCATCACACTTTTTATCTTAAAACAGGATTGGAACCTCACCATAGCTTCTCATACTCCATAATAAGATCACACTTCTTTGTGTTTGGTCTGTCACATACAATCTGCAATAAAATAGATTGAAGCTTGTGGTTGTAACGTGAACAATTTTTCCAAATTTCAAAGGGTGAGAATTATTTTAGATATCTGCAAATGCAAACATGAATACGTTGAAATTAAGGGGATGTTGAACTTTAGACAAATGTCACACAGGAGCAAACACTTTGAGGAAGGTCAAAGAGGAAGTCCTTGTGTTGCTTCTGCAACATTGGCAGCAGCACAATGATTAACAACAAATGTGGCCTTTGTACTCCTTCTCTCTTTCTGTCTGGTTCCCTTTTCCACTCTGTTGTTGTTGTACTGTTGTTCCAGTTTTGTCTGATGTTATAGGCTTATATTTGCTCTCTTTTCTCTGTCTTGCTTCCTGTCTTCACTCACTTTTTTCATTAAACTTGAAAAGACTGTAGAGCAGACAACTCCATCTCTTCCTCATTAAATATCAGAGGAGTTTATGTGCAGGGAGACAGAAGGAAAATATGGACCAATTAAAGGGAGAGAAAGATCTACAAAGGGAGCCAAGGGGAATAAAAGAAATGCAGCGAGAAAATCAAAAGTGAAAAAAAAACCCCAAACTGAAATGGATGAGAGAAGCTAAAGAATGAGATGTGCTCTAAACATGTTTGTGTTGTGTTTGAAACATACAGTAGCAGAAAAATAGATTTCCATGGTGTCTTAAAGGCATATTTTTCAGTGTAGTTTATTATAAATAACACTCTGGCTGTTATATAACATTCAGATTAAACTCAGCTGATCCAACACTTCCGAAACTGATTTAGTCTTTAAGATTCAGTGTAGAACAGATGAAAAATTCTTGGAGAAATCAGTTTTCTGACAAACTTGGAAACTAAGAGAGGATAATGTCAAATCTCCACACAGTATGTGAAAAAAGAGGCATAAATTATTAATAATATTTCTGCATTTGCTTGGCAAATCCAGGCCACAAACATCTGTTATCTGTCTAATCTCTCTGTGGTCCCTTGCTGATTGGGAAATTCTGCAACTCACGAAGGTACGGCCTTATGTTTGGAGGATTTTACCTTTGTCTGATACAGCTGGTCAATAACATATATACTAAAAACTACAGAAGCGCTCATAAGTGTACATAGTATGGCGGAAATTTTTATTGTTTTGACCATTTTTCAGAGGATATGAACAACAACAAAAAACTTTTTTCACTCATGGCCAGTTGTTGGGTGAAAAGAACTTATTTAAAAGTTTCTATACTGCAGTTATATTACAGCATATACGAAGTGATTATAGGCAAACAGATCACAGGGGAGGGTGGCTACCTTTAGCATGGACACAAGTTGACACATGTTTGGGTCAACTTGTGTGACCAAAGTCACCAGGGTATATGAACATTTGACCAGGATCATTTGGGTAGTTTCCATTGTCATTATAATTTAAAAAGACTAAACATAGTTTGACAATATGTGGCTTCACCCAACCACTAAGAGTTAAAAAAAACAATTTTGTGTTGTCATCTGTGTGTTCTGAAAATGGCCAAAAAACATGAATAAAAATTCCCACCGTAGTATGTAAAGTTATGTATGTTGGTTGGGGAAAGGTAACATGTTTAGACAACATCACTCGACTACTTAGGATCCCTTGTGGTTGTCATGGCAGAGCTTTATATGTGATTTTAGGATGTTGTTTTAAAATTTTGTTCACCTTTTTGATCTGGACCTGATAGTGCTGCTTTTTAATCTAAGCTGTGATGTACAAAAATGTGCATGTGAAAGATTCAGCAGCAGGTTCTGGAGTGAATTCTGGTTCGCTATAAAAAATAGATGATACTAGTGAGGATAAGCACCACGGATGATATTTTACATTGTCTACAACAGTGCATGTAGGAGTTCATGGTTTTAAGAAGACAAATAGCATGGAAGAGCAGAGTAATAAATCCTCTTCTACAACTCCTCTTACAATAATGAGACTCTTCTCATGTTTCCTCCTCCTCTTTTCCTAACCCTGACATGCAC
Source organism: Xiphophorus hellerii (assembly GCF_003331165.1). NCBI lineage: Eukaryota > Metazoa > Chordata > Actinopteri > Cyprinodontiformes > Poeciliidae > Xiphophorus > Xiphophorus hellerii. Next base: position 11,262,781 of record NC_045676.1, on the reverse strand, counting down.
AAACACACCTCTTTAAACTCTCCAGGGGAGCTCTGGCATACCTCAGTCTGTTTGCTACAGCAACACTTTGGCACTTTAGACAATTGCTTTTCACAAATGAAACCACTTGCTCTCATACAAACTTGAATGCAACTTTGCAAAGATTCAAGAAAGGAACCATGCAAATGTGAAAATCTGACGAAACATTTACATAAAGCTTGTACAAGTATTCATACTACATTAACGTGTTTTACATTTTATCACTTCAGAACCACAAACTGCAAGTATTACGATGGAATTTAAGGAGATAGACCAAGAAGAAGTTGCACATGGTTGTAAAGTGAAATTATTATATATTTTTTTCAATCGTTATGCAGCCAGGAGTCCCATTGTTACTCTGGAGGAGCAGCAGAGCTCAGGAGGAGAAATCTGTTTCCGAAAATGAACAACTGTCCGAGCAACTTTCCGAAAATGGCCTCCGTAACCAATTGTTGCCTTTAACCATCAATTAAAGATTAATGATTAGCCTCAATCCAAATTTCTGAAAATAAACCTAGTTTTTGGCATAAATGTATAAACTGATATTACTGCATAACTTTATTTATTGGTTTTATTCTTAAATGTTTCTTTTTTACTATTTTATTTCCAAAGTTCATCAGTTTTTCCTTTTATTTAGCAGTTTACTTGAGCATTACCAGCTATGTAGAGGTTTGTTGATTAAGGTCAGGTTGAAGTACTTACTTTAATAATTCTGGAAACTTTGTGTTTTTTCCGTTTGTACTCCAGACTTGCTATTTAAGAAAATGAGTGCATAAACTTGAACCTATCATTATTTACTGCCACACCTCACCTAGCAGGTATTCATGAAACAATTATTGAGCCTGAAAGCTATTTGAGTATGATTTCCTGATAATTACGTGGTGCCTTAGTTGGTAAATTGATCTAAATTACAAATTTTGTTAATATTTGACTTTGACACTTAATAATATCAATAAGTGCCACTAATAATAGTTATTCCATGGAATTTATTTAATTAGTATGATGATGTTTGAAACCTTTAAGAGCAAGCAGGAACTGAACTTGTAACAGAAAGTCTTACCTACCGTTTACTGAGCAGACAAACTGAAATGCAAAGCAATCGTCAATGAAATTCCTCCTGCTGTCCAGGACTCGATGTTTGCGACAGAATATCATGTGATTAAGCAGGTCTGACAGGGAAGTACGGAGGGTTAAGAAAAGGAAGTGCTGCATTTTAAACTTGATAGCAACAGTATTGCATTTCACAGTGTGAATATTTTACGAGCGCTTCTCAGCTGACCTATTGAAACTTTTAACTGCCTCTTTTGCAGTGAAAATCAAAATGTGCAAAATACATTTCAAACACATGAATAAGAAGTCATTTCACAGCAAGATTAATTTACAGAAACACCAAGAAGTGAATTAAATTAGCTAAAGTCTAATAAGCTGATTTTTTTTGTCAGTGCTGAATAGACTTGATATAAAGTACCTATCAAGGATAGCACATTTCCTTCTATTTTTCTATCTCAGTGACAAGTATTTCTGTCAACCCGTACTACAGTTTGAAATTTTGTCTAGCAAAACAGTAGAAAACATTAACATCTGCATGTAGTCCTGCAGATAAACTCGTGTTTAATTACTGTAAACGTGAGTTAAACTCATCTGTCATTCAATCAGCAAATATTTCAGTGGATCTCTGATGAAAAAGTGAATATGTCTTGGCGTACCTGTTTGGCGTCTGTAGCTGAACACTGCCACCAAGTGGAGAACTCAATGAAGCACAAACTTAAAAAAGGCTAAACTTATACTCATTCAGGAGAACTTTACTCATTCACACACAAAACTGGAGTAGATAATGACAAATGCCATCCCATGGTAGTTAGTACGTTACTTGAAAAATTAACTAATGTGAGAGCAGCCAGTAATGACAACACTTTGGTTTAAATGAAGTGGTTTAAATATACACATAACCTGCATCTTAACTCGAGTCGAGCAAATCTCAATCTCGTTGTAATCTGTTGATGACAATGACAATAAATCTTATCTTATCTTATCTTATCTTTCTTTGCAAATAATTATTTTCTGCTATAAAATGGTGAATTTGGACAGTAAGTTGCAAATAAAATAAGTAATAACCTTCTATTAATTCCTCAATTTTCCTTTTTGATTATTAGCACTTTTTTCAAACTTCTTAAACTATTACTGTAATTTTGTTATTTCTGTCTAAAACCTACTTAACATTGAGACTGAACAATGAATTTACTCATCCATCCAACAGGCTGTCTGCTTCTTCTTATTTGTATTTTAATATCACCATAACTACAAAGAAAGAAACTACTTAGAAATAGTGTCTAATTTTTTAAAAGGAAAATCTAATTTCTGTTCTTTAATTTAGTTATCAAAGGTTGTTATTTATTCTCCAAACAAGCTCATGTTCAATAATCTCGACAAATCTCAAAATGAGTTCATGTGAATCCAAAACACTTTTATGGTTTAAGCAGCAAATATTACTATTTATTTTTCCTAAAAGCCATATAATTAAAAAAAGCAACAAAATTTAAAATACATTTTTCTACCCGTCCTTCTCTTAGAGGACAACAATTATTAATAGTAGGAGCATGTGTGTCATAGGTCAGTCACTGTAAATAGTTTTACACAGCTGACTGGAAGTCTGTGCAATGTCCAAGTAGGAATAGAAACACGCGTGTGTGTAGGCATGGGCGGACGTGTGTAGGCGTGTGTATCAGGGAGCAAGTAGTATAGCATGGAGGGTTTTTATTTACCCCAAAAACAAAAACCCATATTTTTCAAATATGTTTGAAAAATAGTTAACAAAACCAACACAGAAATGCCAATAAAAGAGGTGAACTCGTTACACTAGACGCAAAAAATCATAACTTACCAAGCCAAGATAAATCTTTTAAACAGTCTATGTCAAAACTGATGAAAGATATACAAAAAAAACTGCACAGACCAGTGTAAATATAGAATGTGTCATTATACTTTACAGGATCTGCCAGGATACATGTCTTTGAGTTATCATCTGCATTCACTTTCCGTTTCCCAGGTCAGTGAGACACTTCCCACAGGAGCTAATCAGCGCCTCCACAATGTTCCTGCTGAAAAGCACCACCTCACTAGGGAGCCAATCAGGGAAACCGTTCAATTATGCTGACATGCTGAGAACCATGGCAACACACAGTAACAGATCAGGTCCGTATGCACTGATAAAAACCATAGGAATCACATTGTAGGTATTTTAGGAATGAGACAAGCAGAGCCCTCACTTTATAGAAAACTGCATCTAATAATTCTGTACAAGCTTCGATTCTAGAACACTGAATTCTTGAACTAAAATTTGTAGAAACTGATGTAAAAAAAAATGCTACACACTGATGGGGAAACAGGGAACTTGTGAAATTGTGGGGTTTTCAGAGCAAATAAAGAGTCGGATGACCGTCACTGAAAGAAAAACGGTGATAGTATTCACAAGACTTTAGGAGGAAACATTATTCTGAATAATTGAAGTTGATACACAAAATAACAATTACTAATGACAAAAACTAAAGAACCAAACCAAACTATTTAGATGTAGAGTGCCTTCACAAAAGCTTTGGTATTGTCATAATTGTCTTTACCACAACAGAACAAATGTAAATTAACAGGAACAAGCCACATAAACACATAATATTTCTATAACTTTGGACATTATTGCCAAAAAACAAATTTTCATTTTGAGTTTTTATTTACTTTTAATTTGATCAAATCTATGTTAAGCAGACAAACACGCCACAACTCTGCTAAAAGACGTAAATAAACCTTCATGTTGCCCTGCAAATGAATATTTGTAAGGAGGGGTGAGTAACATACTGCAGTGCTGTTCTCTCTACTGGCTGGCTAACAACAATGTTTACAAGTAAATATGTTTACAATTGTTTCACGCTGTTGTGTTATAAGGAACAACGAAGGACAATAATCATAGTTGATTCCTGCTATGATAAACAGTCAAAAGGAAAAGAATTCTTTTAATAACAGTCTCTAAAAATACCACCAAAATTTAATTTCTCTGCAAAACACTTCCAAAATGCTAACATCATCTTAAAAATTACTACATATTACAATACAACAATCTGGGTCATCAGGAAACAGCTGATCTGTCAGCTGATCAGTCAGCTCAGTTTTGTGTGTGTGTGATAACACCCCTTCATGTGTCCAGACAACAATACTAACATTCCTTAAATCTCTTCAGATGAAATAGATTTGTATTTTTTTCCTAAAACCAGTGAACTGATTAGCTAGTGCATATCTTTTGGTCAAAAGTACACAAAATGTTAAAAGAAAAAATAATAGTGGCCTGAAACTAAGCTGAGAAATGAATCCAGGTGCAATTTCTCATTACAAGAAAGTTTCAGTGACAAGTGTATCTCATTAAAAAAGTCTGTTTCTCATTTTAATACGATATAAATATATGTTTTTCTGGCAGATTCAAACTTTTTAAAAAAGCATAAGGGCTCCCTGACTCTTTCTCCTCACTCTTGTTCTTATAGATGACATTTAAACATCCCACAAGATGTTACTGTTTCACTGATAAAATCGTTTTTGTATAAACAAGGCCTTGTCTTACTACATTACTGCAGCTTAGTGGTAAGACAAGCCTTTATGCCTGAAATAGGCAAAAAAATGTGTGAGTACTCAACACATTTTAAAATTGGATAGAAATATCCTTTATTGTCATACACAGGGAAAATTCCGGTCATCAAGTTGAGGTATGTAGGTTAACAGATAAAAATAAAAACAGAAAGGAAGAATGACAGACTTTACACTAAGGGCAAATTTACAGTAGGAGGAAAAAATACTTTTCAGTTATTTATGTCTTTTGAGCGATATAAGCACAACTTTTACAGTAGTTGTGACATTCGATGACTGGATTGTAAATCTCAGTGCTCTACTTCTTTATGTTGACACAGAGCTTTTCACATTTGGTTTGGTTCTGATTGAAGTAAAGACTGCTATTAATTCTCATCATACCACATATCCGCCCAGTGATCTCCAAAAAAGGAAGTGTGCTTACAGGTTTGACTTCCCCCGTTGCTCTGTCTTCAAGAGGATGTCAGATGCATTAAGAAAACACAGAGAGAGGAAAACAGGGGAGAGAAAGAATGAAGCATATGTTTGGAGGTGCCTTATTTACTTCAGTCAGTCTTCTTTTTGGGTCAAGGATGCCGTGTGTCAGTGGTCGCTCACTCTGGCTTTATCCCCCTATACTCGCTTTCTTACAACTTTTGGGTAAGCATTTGAACAGAAATCTGTTTGAAATTTTATCTTTCAATTTTTCATTGAAAAATTCTGTTTGTGGGAGAAAACTTATGTCAGTATTTATCTTTTATCGACTAACAATAAAATATATCATGCTATAAAACAATTCTATGTTTTAGTGTTCTAATTTTCAACTGAAATTGTCTGTTTAGTCAACTTGAACATCTGATGAAGCAATCTTTTATTTCCATGTTTGAAGATGATGTTATTTCTTAGGGAAGTTGGGTAACTCGTATTTTATCTTTCCTTCATGCAGAAAGAGTGTCAGCCTCCACTTCCTCTCCCACTCTTCCGACTCCTACCTTGGACATCTACTCAAGGTCAGGAGACTCAGTGGTCCTGGTCTGCCGAGCTCCTAGGGGCCACAGTGGCGTTGTGTTCATGTTGTACCGTGACACCAAAAAAGTAATTTGAGTTTTTAAAAAAAAATTAAATTAAACAGTTAAACAGGTTCATTATCTAAAGTGCGTTTGACATATTCTGTGATTATATTCAGTGTACTATTTTCTCATTTTATTGAGATGGACTCGCGTGAACTGCTCTACCCAGTTCAGCAAGTTCACTTCACTGTCAGGATGGATGAACCAGATTCAGGCCAGCAGCATCTTTACTGCTGCTTATACAAGAACCAAGAGAGACAATACAGTCTGTTCAGCCCCTACTTGCAACTAAAGGAAAAAATAGGTAAGTTTTTACAACTTCCCCATTTGATCAAATGCTAGCAGCCCTAAAAATGAATTAAGCTCTAACTCAGCTTTTGTCATTTTTGAGAAAATGTTTTGGTGTCAAGTTAAGAAAGAATACGTGTTTCTCTCTTTTATTTCAACCTACATGGTTTATTTCTGCGCCGTTAAAAATATCACTGTTACCTGGTCAGCTATGAATTATATGGAGAATGAAACTGACTGTTAAGTAGAAATCCAAATGAGTCACATGGTTTGCAGGTTAAATCTGCAGCCGGTTGAGATTTCACACAGGGTATAAAATAAACACTCCCATCCGCTCTACAGTAACCCCAAAAACACACTTCTGTATGCAGCTGCTGTTTGTGGTCTCTTATTGTCCTCAGCTCTGTGGGTGTGGATAGCAGTAGTAACATCCTGCGCTTCATATAGAAACTACACACACCCACCGATACACGCACACACACAAACAAAAAGATCAAACAATGGTACTGGTTTAAACTACTCCCACTCACAAAGGGAAGTTTGGTTAGGAACTAGGAATATGGCAGTATTGTAGATATAACACACTTCATCCATGTATTGTCTCAGTTGCAGAGGGGGCTGGTGCCTATATCTCCAGCAGTGACTGGATGAGAGGTGGTGCTCATCCTGGACTGCTGGTTCCAAATACTGATATGTAAAATCAAGTATGTCACAAATAACTTGCCATTGTATTGACGGTCTAATCAATTCTCTGATGTCTGATTGTGTCCCAGATACCTTACAACATGCTGTAGTACAACTTTTTTTTAAATTAAACACTACCTTGATCACTCTGCTATTATTTTGATTTTTTTAACGGACAGTCTCTAAGCTCCATTTCTATTAAGAGTGCAGGGAACAGAGTTTTATAATAAGCAGTTACAGTGATTTCATAAGAATTTAATGGGTCAAAATTTTGATCAAGTCTTGCCACAGCACAGAGCTTCCTTACCCTTAAGAAGCCAAAGAGATATTATAATTAGAATGATAATCTATGTGGTAAAGATAGTACCATCAGTCTACTAAATTCATTTTGACATCAATTGGCAACACACTCTGTCATAAACTTTAACAGTTCTGCTCGATGATTAAAACAAACCTTTTATTCTTAAAGCTCCATTTCAAAGTCCTATATTCCATCAATGAACTTTGGATATGCTTTGTTATATCTCACTTGGATTACAGCAATGTTCTGTATGCTGGTCCTCTTTTGAAAAAGCTAATAGTGCCCTCCTCCCCTGCTCCTGCATCCCAAAAACAGGCTTAGTGGTTCCTGGTGATTCATTGTTCATACAGAAATGTGGGCTTAATAATAAACTTACACCTGCTCAAAAGATGCTACTTTCAAAAGGTAACCTTTACTTTCAAAAGGCATAGATAGATTTTATGTTGTGTTTTATGCATATTTTGTTTGTGTAGCACATTTCAACAGTATGGCAGTTCAGATTTTAGGGCTCATGTTTTGCTAATTTATACATTGTGCAACAGTGGTGTTGTTTTGACTGTGCTTCAGAAATACACTTTGACTGGTCAAGATAACATTTCAGTGTTTCTGTTTTTTTTTTGTTTTTTTGTCCAAACAGCTGACGCCCCGACTCCTCCCATTTCTTCTTGTCCCTCTCCGGTCTTATCCGTACAGCCCTCCGATGGTGTGGTGACACTGGGAGACACGCTCCACTTCCAATGCAGCGTCCCCATTCATTCAAACCAGTTACAGTCCCAGTCTAGCAAACCTGCAATGTTTCTTTTGCTGAGGGAGCAAACAGGGATAACATCTGCCATCCCGCTGCATCAGGCCAGTCAGGTGTCAAACCCTGATCCACAGCCAGGGGTCTTCAATGTGGGACCAGTAAGAGGAGGCGAGGAGGGACAGTATACCTGCCTCTACCAGATCAACAGTAAAACGGGATTGGTTAATTCATCTGTCAGCAATGTGGTGCAGGTCACGATTAGAGGTGAGGATTTATTTTATTACTTCAGTAACCTATGTCTAGCCAATTCACAAGAACACCTTAAGGCAGAGGTCTCAAAATGTTTGCCCTGAGGGCCAAAATCATGGTCTCAAGAGACGAGATATAAGGGTGGAATGATGGAGAGATAGAAATATTGACAGAGTTGAAGCTAAAAATTCAAGGACAAGATAATCAATTTTTATTTACACAGATTTTGAAAATGCTAAAATACATTGTCTCTTTATGCCATGTCATGTTTTAGTTATAATGTAGAATTTCAAACTTTTAAAAACCTTACTTTTCACTCCTAAATATGACAGAAAATTATAAAAACCTGGATGAGGTTAATATAATTTATGAATAACCTCAAGTCTATCTGGTATGTAGTTTTACAGGTTTATTGTTCATCTTGGTTGGCTGTTTTTTGCTCCTAGGTGTGCTTCCTGTGCCCTCCCTGGTTCTCCAGCAGCAGACAGACGTGTGGCATTTGCTCTGTACAGGATCCCCTGCATATCCTGGCTCTGTGTTCTTACTTTACGTTGCTGACAGCGAACGTCTTGTGGCAACTTACCGTGCAAAAGCTTTACAACATCAAGTCACATTCCCTGTGCCTGTCCAGAATTCACCAGTGACCTTTTATCAGTGCCAGTACAGGACTCCGTTAGGAAGCACATGGAGCCTCTCGGAGAGAAGCGTCCCTCTGGCTTTAGCTACAGGTAGAGACCTGCTGTGCTACTATATGCATTGTTTTAGATGCTTTGATTTTTGACAGTTTCTTTTCTTGCGTTTTTCAGGAAATTCCCCTCCAACATTAAAAGGTAATTTCTCATTTGTTAAATCATTAAATGGGAAAGGATGGGGGAATCATTGCAGCCAGATATGAATATATAATTGTGCTTGTATTTAACATTTTATTTTTCTCCTTAATTTTTGGACAATGGACAATGCTTGTGTTCCAGGTGTGGACTGGCCTCTTGTACTGGGCTCCTTCTCTGCAGCCATATTATTTCTCTGCTCTGTGGTTTTTGTGGGTGTGCTGGTTAAGAGGAAAGGTAGATTCCACAAGAAACTCCTCTTCCTTACTTAAACTTGCTTTTCTTCATTTGCGGAAGTCATAATGTCTCTTTTTCTCTCATTTTCTCTCATTTTCACTTCTCCTAAGTAAAAGCAGCTGCCAAGGAAAAGAAGAGAAGGTAATGCATTCACAGCTCTGATGGATGCTGCAAAGAGCAAGTAGTTTCTTCACAAAATGATTGTACATTTTTGCACCACAGGAACAATTGTGTTCCTCACACATACATTATTATGTATATCTTAAAATGAAAACCAAATGCAAATATGTTACATAAATTCATATTTTCATTGCTCATAGGTGTATTTATATTAAGTAGTGCCCTTATTGCTCTGTTTCAGACAACAAGCACAGTTCTGGACTAAAGTGCACGCTCGAGACCACGTTGTTGGTAAGTTCTCTTCTTCAGAATGTCATTTCCCCTTTATGATGCATGACTCAGAGCGTTTCTGCTCATTTTTCTGTCCATTTGCTTGTATAAGAATAAAAACGTAAAGTCCCAACTGCATGTGAACAACACATGCTAAAAGGGTTTCTTTTAAATGTATGTGATTATTTTTTGCTGTTGTTGTTTTTCAGATCTTACTCTCAGGCGTACAAGTTTTGACACCCAGGTATTTTTTTTCTTTCTTTTAAATTAAAACAGGAAGTAGATAAAAATCTGAATAGTGTGACACAAATTTGTTTTTCAGCTTTATTACCATTACACCCCTAAATGAAATTCAGTGCAACAATTTACTTCCAGGCATTACATATTTATTAAATAGAGTCCACCTACTTTAATTTATTCTCAGAATAAAAAGTTTACTATAGAACTCTGATGAACACAGCAGCAGCAGCAAAGAGGAGTCTCATGTTAGTTCTAACTGTAGCGATCCACATCTTTGATTGGAGAATCAAATGACAGGACATGTTCTACACAAATCAGGTTTTTATAGACAGTGACACAAAGAGAAAAGATGCTCACAGATGCTTTCCATCCAACATGGCTGATCATAAACTATTTTTCAAAGCTGGTAGAGATGTACTTCAATAGGCTTAAATTGATTTAAAGGGAAATTCAGTAAAATAGAGACTCAGAAGACTAAATACAAATACATACCAGATATTTAAGAATTTTTTGTTTTGTAGTTTTGAAAACCATAGTATTTATCCTTTGACATCATAATATATTTTGGTCTATATGAAGAAAAACAAACAATAAAACATTTATGATTGCAATACTTAATAGATTAATGTGTCTGATTTTGATGTTCAGCAGAATTCATTTACAGGAAACCTGATGAATCTTGTGATTTGTGAGAATTTTCTTTGGAATAGAATATTTCAGCACATTTTCACTGTAACAGGAAAGAGGAAGTTTCTCCACTTCTTCAGTTGGAATTTGTGGTATTTCTGTGGACTCCATTTGTAGATTTTCCATACAAACAAGAGTAAACTTTCCCAATCTCTTTGCTGTAAACACACATTAATCATTACAAATCAACCAATCGCCCTTCCAAAACATATTTTAACTCAAACTTGGGCACACGTCATTTTTCATTCGTGCTGTTGTGCACGGTTAGCACATTATTCTCATTAGGTGCAATTATTTTCATTAATTAGCTTGATGAAAGGCTCTCATCAGACTAAAGGCTCTGCCTCCCTTTGCAGAGCTCCTCATCAGGCATCATAAACAACTGAGTGCAGTCGCCAGCTGGGTTTCCCTCATGCTAGAGAACAGGAATGTTTTCAGCAGAACAAAAATTATTTGTAGGTGTATGCTTTATGTCTTGCATTAATGTGGGGTTGTTGAATAAACCAAAAATGTGTTTGGATTTCCATGATGTTAATTAAACTAATTAGGAATAGTCATTCTCAGGGCTGTTGCTATGAAAGCAGAGACAGAATGATAAAGAAGTTTCTTTCAATGTAAACAAAACACAGTTAAATATTTTTCCCTTAAAAGCCCCACAGACCGTAAAACTGTCTGTTTTTTACTGTGGAATATAATTTGGAGTGATTTATGTGAACACAGGCTCCCTTAAGAACATTAAATGATTTGATTACTTTAAAATGTTTGATGACATGTCCTGGCTTTCAAAGTCCCTCACATTTCCTTCAATTTTCATGTTACTGGCATTTTCTATTATAGACCAACAGAAAGCAGAACAAAATTGTAAAATAAACTAAAACTACACATGCTTGAAAAATATATATAGAACAAAACAAAACAAAGAACTACATCTTTAGTAGCTTTGACAAGTAGTTTAAGCCCAGCCAGATTGGATAAAAAACATCTGTGAGCATCTATCAATATAAATAATAATAATGACAAGAAAACTAAATATTTACATGTTGAAGTAAAACTAAAAACTATACTACAAATTCATTTTTTTATTAAATTAAAAATCTGAAATTGATTGCCTTTGCCTTGCCCTGAGTCAATACTTTGTATAGAATCTCCTTTGGTTGCCATTACAGATACAATGTTTTTAGAGTAAATTTACCGGTTTTGTATTCTAAGCCCATTCTTTAAAAAAAAAACAAAGACAAAAAAAATTCCCCACATCATGATGCAGCCACTCTCATGTTTCACTGAGGGGATAGTGTGTTCACAGTACAGAATTAGTACATGGTGTACAAAACTGGTTTCTGCTGCTAGGTTTCCTACATGCCTCACGACAAACCTTAAAATAAGACTTTCTTTTAATCATGTCTTCTTGCCACTCCTCCATAAAGGCCATTGTGTGGCATTCAAGCGAATAGTTATGCAGGTGAGGATCTTTGCATGAAATCAATGCCTGGCCTGAGAGTTTAGGAGGATGACTATGTCTTGGTAGGTTTGTAGTTGTGTCAAACTCATGAGATGCTGAAAACACTTCTAAAACACTTAAAGCCTAAACCTACATTAACCTTCTCCACAACTTTATCTCTTATCTGTTTGCTATATTTCTTGGTCTGCATGATGCTGATACTGAGATTACTTTACAAACAGACAGGCTGTTTACTGATTAAGTGGTGGTTGGAAACAGTGGATTTTCTTTAGAAGTATGAAAATAAAGAAGGCGGCATTGGATGAAGCTTTCTTTAGTACTTACTTATTGACTTCAGGAAATCTTAGTGATCATTTCCTTCCAGACCAAAACTAGATTTGATGTTGGACTAAAATGTAGCATTCCAGCCTGAGAATAAAACAGTCATTTTGAACAGACATTGATATTTTAACACTTAAATATGTTGAATCTTAGTGTTTTACTTCTGTTGTTCTTTGTTACTCTGAAAGCATCACAAACATAGCTGCGGAAAATGAGCGAACATATTTAGCTACGAAAGTAGTGGTGAGATATGAACGCTGCCACAGGAAGTGACATAAACATCTTGATAGGCTGTCTTAACAATGTTTGTTTCTTTACAGGAATGGGCCTGTGGGGAAACAGAGGTGCCCTCTAGATCTTCTCTCTGGAACCCCCTCTCTACTTTCACAACTCCAATGCATTAGAAATGTTTATTTCATATCTACCTGTGTGCGTGTGTGTAGGGGTGTGTGCGTGGGGGTGTGTGGGTGTATTTGGGAATTTAATCATGGTTTATCAATGTAGCAATAGTTGGCATTACACAGCATGACATGAAGGGGACATTTCTTCCTTTTTCATTTATGTGTAGGAGATTATTTCTTCTTATATGTTTGTTTGTTGTTACTAAGACTATGAAATTAAATGGAGATTTTATTATCGTTTTTATAATGTTTACTGTAAATTGTGTATTTTTCTCTATGACTCTAAAGATACATTCATTAACAAATTAGTCTATATGTTGCATTTGCTAGGAAGTATAAGTGAATTTAGAAATGGACTGATGAGAGTTTTGTAGCCAACTTCCGATCACCAGTTTCTTTAAAGTTTCTATATGTAACTCTTTCTCTTTCAACAATTTTTCTAGTCTTCTGGCCAGGAGTCAGTATCAATTATTTATGTTAACCAATGTGTGTGTGATAGCCATTAGTTTAAAACAGTGTTTACTATTATTAGAGAAAAAATACATTTTCAGCAGTCTTTAGCATCATATATTAGCACAATTAGCATGGTTAATTTAGCATTTAGCATTACTTTTAACAAATGTTAAAAGAAATGCGAAATGTGTGCATTTCGTAGAGAATCTCCTTATGTTAATTTCCAAAAGTGGCAATATTTGCAAATCCTATTTTTTTCATCACAGACAACTCAAAATGATAAATCCTGTTATCTGCCAGTGTCAGTTCATTAACCAACCTGCCTTCCACACCTTTGTTCTCCATAACTTTGAGTTACTTTTCTTTAACACAAACAACTTCCACACAGAATATTGTCATTGTTAGCATAAGTTGTTTCTGGTCATCAGTCGATTTCTTGCTGTATCTTTAAAACAAAAATAAACCTCTTTGTGGTTTTGCAGTAAATGTGCCACACTTACTGAGAACATAATCCTATACTTGCCTACACACGGTTCAGTATTTGTGGATTTTTCTGTGGAACGTACCTCCAAACTATTGATGGAAAATTCACCTATTCAATTATTGCTACTTTTTCGTAGTGCATATCTAAAATAATTGCAAAATGCAGTTTGGGGAGCTAAAATACCTGGCTACTTGACGTAGCCAAACAAGGATTCCTTTTCCTTGGTGACGATTGGCCCAAAAGTGCAGATAAGGAAGATCGTAGTTACTTTTCAGTTAGGCAAGATGGTTTCTACATATAGTACTGTATTTTAAGGTATTTTTGGTGTTTCAGTTATTGAATTAAGCTCTTATAAAAATGCTTCTGTTTAATAGGAGAAGTTTCAGAAGACAAACTACTTTAAAGAGAGCACTATTCAAAATCACAGTTAAGGCTAAGAAATTAAGATGCATTACACATCCAAGAGTAAAATGATGCATTATTGAGATGCTGGGTTTCTGATGAATATCCTGCAGAGGGCACTGTTTCTTTACAGTTTTGATGTTATAAAGACCTTGCAGAACAACTTAATTACTTTCATTTATCAAGCTGGTGTCCTTGATAGTAAATAACAGATCCAGTGGAACATTGTGACCATGACATGCATGAAGCCAAACAATCCTGTAAGTATCATCCTATTACAACATAATATGATTACCTGGCTTTCTTTTTATTATGTGATAATAAGAGATTATACTGTCTTACAACACAGTGTTTATATATGTTCCAGATTACATGAGCTATGAGTGATATATTAAAAGGATGTAGAAGTGAGAAGCATGGCCCACCTGTTTGTAACTTTTTCATGTTGTGCAGTAACTGGGCAGAGAACGGCTCTCTTTCAACATAAGAAAGGCAGGTCCATGTTTTTGTCATTTATCACATTTCCTGAGCCGCGCAGCTGCGCAAACCTGCCAGTCACTTCCTGAAAGGTGAAAATATTTGCAGAAGACTGTTGAGCATGCTCTGCACAGCTGAGTCATACGCCTCCTGTATGGTCATTAACACATGTGTTGTTGTGATATTCAGCTATGTGAATAGGCTCATCTATCAGAGATCCAAACTTATCAAACTCAAAGTGAGTTTGATAAGTTTGTAGCAATACACCACTAGCCTGAATACTAGCCTGCAGCATTCTGTGAGTTAAGGACATACAATATTTTATAAATCACCCTCTAATCGTTTGACATGTATTTGTTTCAGTTTATTTGTATAGCTTCAATTCACAACAAATATTATTTTGAGGTCTTTTGAAAAAAAAAAGGATAAGTCCAATCCTGTCAAACATGTAGATTTAAAGTCAGCTACATGCATTCCAATTTAAAACTAGCTATAAAATAATAAAGTTTACTATTTACTGACTTGCAGAAATCTAAAAGTATTAAATAAAAACATAAATTAAGTACTGAATAACTAATTAGACCATCTGATTTAGTATTAAAAAAATTTGATAATCAAAAACAAAACAAAAGTTATGTGCAAATTCTGGTATTTTAAAGAATAAGACAATAAAGTAATACATTTACCAAATAAATTCAGGAAGAAGAAACACTTTCCTAAATAAAATTTCTTTAACATAAAACTTAGGCCAATACCAATACTCTCCCTGGGCAATGTTTATATGTTAGAACAGATCCAGGTAATTTCAGTGACAATATTTATTGTTTATTATATTATCACTTGACCTCCAAATGGTACAACAGGCTCAGCAGATAGAAAATAACAGAGTTTGTGAACAAACAAGAAGTCTTGCTTTAATATAAAATGTTGGTATGTGTTTCTTTTGCGCATTTATGGATAAAACAGGCTTGTTCTTCATTCAGTGTAGTTACTTGCAGTGGCTCATGTATCAAAAAATTAGACCAATAAAAAACTTTGTTCACACATAAATGTAGACTCAATAAACTTTTATTAAATACCTTAAAGATTAGGATTTCCAAATACAATGTTTAATGTAGCAAACCACTTGAACACATATTGTATTATTATAATTACTTCATTTTCTAAACCCAAGGCGTGCACGACTTTGTTATTAAAAATAATAGCACAAGTAAAAGAGCAGTTTAGAATTGTATGGGCTGTATCATTTGTTTTCAGTTTAATATGTTTCACCTGGCTTTACGAAATATGTTTCACTTGGGGTATTTTAGTGTGGCTTTAATATGCTCCCAAGTAATTCATCATATCACCCGGAGCTAAAAGTAGACTTGCATGCAGCCATCTTTAAATACATACCTACTGTATAATAGCTGAGTTACTGTACTGTGCAGAGCTTTTAAGCCATAGCTGAAAAAACAAATAGAATCAATAGTTCTCTCGGTTTTCTGAAGGTGTTCAGGGTTTTTCTTTTGATTGATTTTATACCTATTTTCTCTCCCAGCTTCGTATCTGACATGACTATCTATTGTACACAGAAAATGGAAGGATACCAAAAACTATTTGTTGCACATAATAGCTATGTGAAAACATAGCTTTCACATAGCTATTAGGCATCACATAGCTGTGAGGGATCTTTCAGGTTGGGTTTTATCCTGTTATGCTAAAACACAATGTTTAACTTATTATCCAGCTAAGTGCTCAGCTAATCGCTGTTTGAAAATTATTTTGTTAATATATACCTCTTTAAAGCCTGAATGAAAATTGACTTAAACGAAAATTATGTCATTTAAAACAACTTGGTAATAAACTGAAAATGATTTAAAAGCAAGAAAGCATTTGAAATTATTTGAATGAGCCAAAAGAGGTATTGTATTGTATTGAAAATAATACAATAATGTTGGGCTCCCTAGAAACAAAATACAAATAAAAGAGAGATGACTCATTCGAGTCTGTACTGTTTCCAGTGTGATTGTTCTGGATAACAATAAAACAGAAAGTTTGTTTTGGTTCTGTCAGCACCTCCCTCCTTCATTATTGCTGGGTGGTGCGTTTCCGTGAGATCCACACAGAAAGTCAACAAAAAAAGCAAGTTGACATGAATTGTCTGGTTAATCTCTTTGTTATGGCAAACCTGCTTAAGTAGAAAGTTATGCCCTCCTGTCCTTTAGTCTTTGTTAGGTGTTAGTCATATAATTACATTCATTCAGATAAATGTGTGTGTAAACATTTCATAGACTGGGTTTGTTCCATAATGAAGTTGCTTAGTGTTTGTGGCCCTTTCAGTCTGAGTGGTTTAAACTTTAACTGTGTTAGCAGAGTGTAATTGCAGTGGGGTGTGGCACGAGGATGGGTGTGATGCTCCAAAGAATCACTCCTCTGACATTTACTGAAACTTATGCTTCTTATTACAGGTGTTCAACACCGAGTTTAAGTTTTTCAAAACTGCGTTGGGCTTTTTCTTCTGTTGTTTTTTTGCTTTCTTCCTCCATATGCTGTGTACTTTAACATGACAGGACTAATGCCTGTTTAAATTATTCTAATCAAATCCTTGCACTAATGTTATGCAACCCGCCACTATCAATAAGACTGTGAGATCATAAATTACTGAGATGGCTGCATTTAATCTTGGTAGATTGTGGTTAATTTGTAGCATTTAATGTAATAATAATGGAATGGTTTCGGTAGTTATGATGTGCTTTCCATAATAATAGTAATAATAATGATACACTATGAACATAAATTTTTTTACAAAGTAAAATTGTGCTTCTTTTACTCTAAAAAATCTATTTTACACTTTGTTCTTTTTAAGGTTGACTTAGATTTTGTGGCTCTAAACTAATTTTATTTAGTAACAATAAAGACAAAAAGGTTTCTTTGAATTGTGAAGGTTTCAGACCCTCAGGCTTACATCCATGTCCTGGAAAGGGGCTGTCAAACTAAAATATAGTGGATCCCCAGTAGTCAGGAGATATGGACCACAGCCACCTGCAAATGGCTAAAATTTGTGAATACTTGACCCTGTCTAAGAACTTTTATTTATGAAAGATTTAATATAAATGCATGTCACAAAAACCTGAAAACCACAAAAAAAGTCAGTTCCACTTTGATATTATGATTGGGGACCGAGAAAAAGAACATTTTTATAGTTGGCAGGTAAGGCAGAACAGGCTTGTTAACCTTTTATTAATGTCGCTATAAGACTCTTTAAAGTGACTAAAAATATTAAATCTTAAAAAACATTTTAAACCCGATTTCTAAAACATTTTAGAACATAATATTCTGTCACATTGTTAGATCCTGCACTATGACTCATTAACAGGCACTATTCTGTCTTATATGTTTTAGCAGTGAATTGAATTGGTCCACTCCACACAATGACAGAAATCAGGTGTGTTAAAGTTCATTTTTAGTGACTCAGCTCAGCTATTTAATCCAACCTTTCACAAATTTCAAAGCAAAAAGCCACACCCACACACTAAGCATTGCTAGACATAGAGAACAACTTCCACTTGAAGGGAAATCAAAAGAAGAATCTCTTTCATTGTCTTGTGACAGCACACACACACACACACCCACACGCGCACACCAACACACACACACACACACACAATACAAAGTGCCTGAAAACTGAAGCCATCTGTGCATGAAATTCCGGGTATTATCACTGCATTTACTGTGAAACTGACTCATTGGCACTCATAATAATGGATAATATCTCATCAGCCTTATTTTTTTGCATTTTGTTGTGCTTTGATTTTATTGTGATACCAGTGTTCAACATGAGTTTGTATTGTTTGTAGTGTATTTAATTGTGGTGTCAGCTTTCTTTAGAGCACAATATCCAAGAATTTTTTTCCTATGGGAACAATAAAGTATACATCAACCTATCATCTATTTAATATTTTGATCACATGATGTCACCTCTTTCTCTAATTGGTCGGTTGAAGTTCGGGTTGTTTTGCATCCAAAATTGTCGGACATTTTGTAACAGCTTGGACAAACTGATGGTGTTAAAGTAATTTTCTAAAATCTCTTCATGTCTGCTGAAGGTAAATGTGGTCATGCGAATATTTGTCACTAGGAGGCCACATGAGGTTTTTTTTGGTTTGATCACATCAGATGTCATAATGATATCTTATATGACACAGACTTACAGCTAGTAGAAAAAAAAGCATAATATAAAAATCTTCAAAAAATAATATACATTTAAATTTAAACTAAATTACATTGAATATTTGAACATTTTTATTATCATCTGTTCAGGCAATTCATCAAACCTAGTCTGAAACTCAGAGGATGTCAGACCATTTCAGTGATGGCTCCCAAACTTTGGACGAAGTGTCCTGTAAATTAAAAATAGCAGAAGGCTTTAAATTAAACCATTATGCATATTGATTTTGAAAAACATTAGAATATGAGCTCTTTTCCCAAATCTTCATTGTGGTAAGATCATGTAAGTTTTACTTATATCAATGAAAACTCAACATTATGTATCGCCGGTTAGCTCAGCTGGTCAGAGTGTGGTGCTTAAAACGCCAAGATTATCGGTTCAATCCCCACAATGTCTATTTGAAACATTAAGTCTTTCAGAAAATCAACTCTTCAAAATAGCAGGAGGCATTAAATTAAACCATTATGCATGTTGATTTTGAAAAACATAAAAATGTCACTGTTTTTTTACTGGCCAATTAAAAGGTAGTAAGGTTAAGTAAGTTAATTAAGGTATCTTCATGTCCTGGTTTAAATACATATAGTTTAAAGTCTATCTGAAAACCCAAAGTGCACCAGTATCCTTCAGGGCAGTGAGTTGGTATACTCATTTAGTTCAGTTGTACATCTGCTTTATGTCCCAGTTTTTTTAATTTTTTTTAATCATTTTCATTTTATTTAACAACACTTTCATTAAAGGTGTTTCAAATAAGATTTTTAATTAACTGGAC
This sequence comes from Xiphophorus hellerii, assembly GCF_003331165.1. Lineage (NCBI taxonomy): Eukaryota > Metazoa > Chordata > Actinopteri > Cyprinodontiformes > Poeciliidae > Xiphophorus > Xiphophorus hellerii. The sequence continues at coordinate 11,243,464 of NC_045676.1, read as the reverse complement.
TTAGAAAATACTTAGCTACAAATAAATCAAACTAACATACATTTTCTTAAGGATATCGGTAATGAATGGTTTGCTATAAAATTGAGTACACAAATGAAGTAGGAGAGGGCAAAATGGGATCACAAATTGCTGATAGCAGGACATGTAGAATTAAGAATAGATAAATCTAACTTTCCAATAAACAAATTTAAAGCGATTTTTTTTTCCGGAGGAGGGGTTTGGAACCAAGCCGGTATAAGACAATTTAAATTTCCACCCCGTTGTTTGTGCTACCAGAAATTGTCTTGTTGGAAACACATAGCTTGTCCCATGAATAAAGAATTAACCTTGGATATTAATATATAAGTTCTTCCTGTCCTTCATAAAATTACTGGCATGTGAACAATAAACTACAAATTGTGGCGCAGTCTTCATAAAATTTTCACTCCCTCTTGGCAAAGATATATTGTTGCATCAGAGGCTCAGGATTGACTCTCACACAATGTTGCTCCAATGACTTTATGCCAGCAGGCGTTTGGAATTCAGTGATAGTGGTGATAATTAAATATCATGGAAATGAGCTGAGCAGAAGATAGGTGCGTGCATTTATTTTGGGGCTGGAAAGCTGCCAGATTAGATACCGAACGCAGCGATAAGATGGCTAGGTTGCAAATTCAGAAGAAAATTATCTTTGATGTTGAACTGGCATTGTTTTGATGTAACCTAACAATAAGCATGTTGAGCTTTGAACATTGATGAGTTTCTCTCCAAGGCTTTCGCTGCTGTTTCTTTTTGAATGTATTCATCATAGCTGTGCAAGAGCCTCAGAAAGAGGTTTGTTTCTATAGATGCTTTGGTGCCACCATAAAACTTTACAGGAAATATCACTGGGCTGTGTCCAGTCCGAATGAGGGCATGAATTATTCACAGGACACTGGGAGGTCACAAAAGCATGCCCTCGTCTCGTCTTCATGCAAACGTAAACAAAGAAAGGCCCAGCGGGGGTTTCCACCAAAACTGTACCCACGGTGACACATCTTTGACCACAGTGAAACCCAGCATAAAGCACACAGCTCTGCAGAGGGTGTTTCTCATTTCTGTTGTGGACAAAGATTTCCTGACCTCCGTGGTAACTCTGTTGATAGAAGATATATCCGAAGAGAGCCGGACTGATACAGTTTCACTCCAGCTTTAGCTTCATTCTGAAACATAACACATACAGTATATGCTACAGCTGTGCACGTTTTACAAGCAAAATGTGATCCGTTTCATAACAAGTCTGGTGCCATTTCAACTTTACTATTACAGCATGTAAAAAAATTACTTTCATCTGGAAACAGCAATAAGGTTTGGTTTGTTTCAAACCAAAATTTATTTGGTTTGGTTTGAAACCAACCAGTTGGATAATCACTGGCTGTATTGTCCAACCAGTGTTTACATGTTAGATGTGATGTCTCATAAATAATTGTGGTTGTTGATCCTCTTCCCATCACATGCACCAAAGATGTTCAAATATGTATATACACCCTCAACATTTAGAGAATACAAAGGCATTGGTTAATACTCCATAGACGCTGAAAATGATAAATATGGATTCTTCTTCTATGCAACGATGACCCAGACCTAACCTGATCCTCTATCAAACAATTTTAATGTCCTCTCATATACTATGTGCTTAAACCTAAATATGAAATTGTGAGAAACAGAAGAAGTAAGCTGCTAAATCAAAGGAAACAAAAAGTCGACCTCATCCTGCTCAACACACGTATGAGGAGCTTTTTGTTCAATCAGAGGTGAATAATAATAAAGCTGAAGAATTGTTTGTGTTTTCTATGGTGTCGATTGTTTTGTAAAGACACTTGCAGCTCTGATGAAAAGGCGGTAATTGTTGTTTAGGGAATAGGAACGGAAGGAGTTGGTTATCTCCATATTGATGTCCTCTTTTCCTCTTTTTTTTGATTCGCTCAAAGATCACAAGCGACACCAAACAAGCATGCACCCATTATACTGGAAGACATATTCACGATTTGTTTTGTTAGATGATAAAACAAATAGTTTCTTTTAACAGAGAAAAAAAGAAACATGAAAAAAGCATTTGTTTCATTTTTTAAGTATTTCCATGGAATTTGTTATAAATACAGTTTCCTTGTACATTATTCAGAAAATTAACAATTCTAACTTTTCAAACCAAAATGTTATACTTTATTATTACTTAAGAAAATCAAAATAAAAAGAACTTCAGCATGATTTAACATTTGCTTTCTTAGAATTTGTTTGGTCTCTATTGCATTAGTTGTCATCTTCATTTTTTCCTTGACGATATTGTTTTGTCTTTTGTCTTTGCAGCATCATAAGCAGGCCAGCAGGCAACACAGTGGCCTGTCTCACAGTCTTTCTTCTCTCCTGTCATCTGAAGAAAAAGGCAGCGTTTTCCTTCTACTGCCATTTGTCTTGCTCCCAGTCTGCCTGGCCCCATTTTCTTGCCTTAATCCTCGACGTCTTTCTGATTTGCTTTATGTTACTTCTTTTTCATCATTGATGCTGCTGCCTCCTGTTTCATGTTTCCTCCGTCTTCACACTGATCATTTCTGTTTTGATTTCACCCCATAATTAAAGAAAATGTAGGTCTCTGTAAACCCTCCCTGATCCTCAGTCGTCTTCCAGGTTGTAGTTGTTGATCAGGCCCGACTCCCACAGCTGCACTAGAGGATTCTTTTGTCTTGGAGTTCTGGGACTCTTGCGAATCTGGGTGGAAAACAGATTAAGATAAACAAAGAAGCTACGGTCCAGCAAAACATGAGGCATTAATGTTAAGTGAAAGGAAAAGAAGATGGGGTTTCCTAAAATCTTATACTAATGGAAACCTAAAACCCTGTTGTTTACAGTTGTATTCAGCTCCCTATACCATGGTACTCCAAAATGTCAGTCAACTCCCTTTGAAAGATTACTAATTAGTAAATAGAGTCCCTCTGTATCAATATTTGAAGCTCTGACCATCATATAGATCACAATCCTTCATCTACAGAGAGAATATGGCATAACAGCAATCCAAACAAAATATGACTATTAACCTAAACTAAGGGATGAGACCAAAACAGCATTAATCAGAGAGGCTCATGATAACTCTGGAGGATGAAGCCACAGTACAGATGTGAGAATCCACTGTCAAGACAACAACTAGCCTTGTTTTGTGAACGGGTGCAAAAAAAATGCCCTAGTTGAAAAAAATCCAAAAGAAGTTTCACTTAAAGTTTGCTAAAAGCACAGACACAGCATTGGGCAGATGAATCTTTATTGAACCTTATGGCCAATATGAGTGGAAGAACAATCTCCACAGTGAAACATAGTACTACATCCTCATAGTTTGGAGATGCTTTTCTTCAGCAGTGACAGGAAAATTGGTCAGAGTTGACACAAAGATGGATGGAACTATATACAGGGCAATGCTGGAGGAAAACTGTGGTGGCTGCAAAAGATACAGCGGGGGGATTTTATCTTCCAGCAGGACACTAATCATACAGCTGCAATAGAATTGTTAATATCAAACCATATCCATATGTTAAAATGTCCCAGTACATGACAGGTTTTGAGGATTAAATCCAAGTGACAGTGTGTGGCAAGACAAAACCTTTGGTATTCACACAGTCAAAAGAAAGAAACCAAATTTTCTAGATTTTAAAAATCTATCACTGGATGTGCAAAAATGGTGCCACACTTTTCAAATGTTTATCTCTGCAACTCAAAATCTCAATAATTGGAATCTTTGGTTGTAATATGACAAAATACGGGAAATATGGGAAAATACTGAAGGGGTTGAATACTTTGCAAGGCACTGTAAAGTTAATAACAGAATGAAGTTGCTTCTTCTACAGCCCATCATTCTGTAACAATACAACACTGAACAGGAGTTAATGCAACTTTGATCCTAGGCCATGTTCAGTATGACTAAGTCAACAATTAGGGCCAGTCTCTCCTGCAGAATCCTGACTTAATCCTCAAATTTATATCAGACGAAAGCCGTATGCATTAAGCAAATAGGGAAGGAGAGTCAGAAGAAGAAAAAGAGAGTAAAATGTTCATGCTGATGTCAGATCAAACCATCCAGCCAGAGCTACACACCTTAATGCCTCGCCAAATTAAACAGCAGTACTCAGGTGTAATCACAGACACATTCGTTTCAGAGAGATTTAGAGCCCACGAGACAGGTTACAAAAGTCAATCATTACAAAACGACTCCCCTTATTTCCTTCTGGAGTTGAACACACGCGCATACACGTGCAAACGCCCGCAATCCCACTTTCCACACTTCATGTTTCTTTCCCTCTCTGTCTCAGTCGTAGGGCTGCTTGCCTTCTTCCCTTATCTACAAAGATAAGTGCCTTGCTGTGTGTTCAGGACCTTATCAGATATTTGTGTCCCATATTTGCCGCAAAAGAAACGCTGACATCTTCCCAAGAGGTTTTTAAACGTGATAATTATATATTAAAGTCCAGAGCAGTTACAGAAATGTTCATAATCATGCTGCTAGGAGACAGCTTTAACCCCCAATGAATAGTTTTAATTAACACATAAACACAGAGTTAGAAAAGCTTTATTTTGTTTTTCTATGCAGCAATCAAGAGAGAGGCTGGGAGATGATTTGCCTACATTTTCATGTTCTTAGCAGAGTGCCTCAGCCATTTATAAAGTGGAAAACCCTTATAAACAGAAGCAAGCAGTAGAGGAAGGAAGGAAACTAAAATGCCAACACACCTCTGGGTTGAAAATCTTTTCCTCTTCACTCTGGACAAGCGGTCGCACAGACACCTGGTCTGCTGTCTGTCTTCCTGCAAGACACAGAAGCAATTATTACAAGATAAACAAAAAGTGTGGCACAATGGTTCCTGTCAGTCTGTCTCTGCTTACAGTACTGCTTAATGAGGAGGCAGTAAAAGTAAAGAGTGACTATCATGAGAAGAATTTCACTGACCACCAATATAATAGAAACCAAGAATTGCAGTAGATAAGGAGCATAAAAAGGTTGCACAATTAAGCAATGTTATGTAACGTGCACTGTGTCATGGTCATATAATTACACCGTGGCACACCCTGCTCATTTTCTGCCACCTTCTATTGAAATTGAAATGACTGCTGTCTTCTTTTATTCATTAACCTTTTATTCCAGAAATGCAGTCAAACATAAAATGCAGCTGTGGCTTCCAGCCCTCAGTTTCACATCAGATCAGCACTCAGAACATGTTTTAAAATGGCTCTCATTTCATTTAACTATTACAGTGGACACTGGGGAAAAGGGCTAGGGTTTCAGTACCCCAAGAGTTCCTCGGACACTGAAACCTGAAAATGTCTCCAATAAAAGGAACATCTGCTTATACCCACTTCACCCATTCCTTAGTCTGTCACATTCTTTCAATTCCAGCCTCAACCCCATTTTGTCTCATCTCTCTTCCTTCTCTTCCTTCACTTCCTTGTCTCATTCACAACCTGCAGTCTTCTTTGTTTCACATTCCATCTTGGAGTTAGACTCAGAAAAAAGTCAATGTTCAGAAGACTGCGCCCGTACTCTGAGCCTCCACATCCCAAGCCTTCATCAGCAAGTCTCCTCAGGTGAGCCTTCATCTCACCCTGTCCATTCATAACATCCTCTTCATTCAATAAAACTTTAACTCATACCTTTGTGGTGTTGTCCTTCCAAATGAACTGCTATTTAGTTTCTATTGTTATACACCTTTCTGGTGAACAAATGTATTATTATCAACCCTGGATTTGAATACAAGTGCTTAACACTAAACACCCTGAAATTATGACCCATTTTGTTGACAGTGTAGCCTATTAAACATGTTATCAGGCTGGGTGAGAACACTTCATTTAATTTTATTAGCATTATGTAGTGTGGCAGCATTTTGACCAAAAACATAACAGATTCATTTAACTGTTTAAAGTTTATTTGTTTTTGTCTTGTTGCATTAGTTTAAACTTTTTATTGGTATTGCTGTAAATTTTTTCAGCCGTTCGAGATGTGTCATCTTTTTCTTATTAGCCTCAATTTGAAATCCATCCATCAGCTTGTATCATCCCACCTAACTTTAGTTTAAACTTCATATTGTCAGGAGCTGTAAAGAACCAATCAATCAGCTCAAGTATCAGAAGTTTCCTGAAATTCACCCAAATGTAGCCTTTTTAGTGTTCATTACAAATATTCAAATAACTACCAAACTAAGTCAATAATTCTATTTTTGAGTAACTTTTTACTTACTAGCATGACTGAGTGTATAATCCTAATTTACACACTTCAACATATAAGTACTGACATAAAACAAAGACAAAGGTAGAAAAGTCTACAAAAGATCACACTTTAACAGCGGGAATAATTTATGTACTAATACTTTGATCAAACCTGGTGATCCTAAGATCAATAATTTTATTGTTTACTGGCCTGATCGAAGATCAAAGGATGATCTTGGAAGAAGATCAAGACTGTTCAGTGTTATTTCTTTTCTTTTTGTCAACCCTAATTCTTTACTGAGTTACAGATAAGACTCTGTCTTTACTTATTAATTAATTAAAACTTTAGATAGACTTTTTTTCAACAAACTTCACTGCTTTCATACACAATCAAACTGTATGACTCATGATTTTCCCTTTCACAGCTTCTGATATTAGCTTGACAGGGCAGAATGCTAACCCTTGTTTGCAAATCTTTGATATTTTCCACTGATGTCAAAGGAATAAAGTAAAGTGGTTACAAAAACAGTTGCAGAGTTTTCCCTGACACATGTATAATTAGTTTTTACAACAATTGATCCACTAACCTTCATATAATCCACTGCTACCATTGGGAAGCGGACTGGCAGCTGGGATTTCTTTTTTTGAGAGGGATTCAGTACCATTGATTCCCCCATACAGGCTGAGCCGCAAGGTGTGAAGCTCCTTCTCCCTGTCTTTGGTCTCTTGGATATCCTGCCTCACTTTATCTAAATTAGCTGAGGAACGGAGCTTGAAAAAAGGGTTCTCCTTGGACGCTGAGATCTCTTTCTCCTCCTGTTCCTTCTTTGCCTTCATCAGCCCGTCATAGCTTCTTGTCTTTTCTGTTGAGTTGAAATCCTTTCCAGTTTCAAGAGCTGGACTGGCCTTTGCCTCTGCTTTGGCTTTGGAGTGTTTCTGTGCTGGAATGGTTCGGCTATTTTCTATGATGATGATTTGACAGCCAGTCCCCTCTGAGAGCTTTGGTCCTCTGAGACCAGAGCGATCTAAACCTTTGGCAGATGTTTGGTTCTGTGAGGTATTGACCGTAATGGGTTTTCTCTCCATGTAGGTGGTATGTTCTGGGGTGGATGTCCCAGATTCATCTTGACTCTCCAAAATTAAGTTCAAATCGTCACTGCTACCAGATGACTCGGATGGGGTCTTACTTTTAGGTGAGACTGTCAATGGCGATTCTGGACATATCTGCAGGGTCTCAAAGAGTTGCTTCCTCTCTTTTATTTGGCGGACGGTGCCTTTGTCATAGAAGCCAGGAATTTTCCCAATCTTGACCAGGTCTTGCTCCCTCCGAGTCTCTTCGTGAATCTCGTGCTGCATCTTTTTGCCTGCAAATTCCCTGTCCTTGTTCTGGGACCACTTGGGAGTGGAGGACACGCTAAGACTTTTTCTGGAAGGAACTTCTACGTATTCTGGAGAGGTGCGTTGGTTTGGAAGTCCTCTGGATCTTCTCAGGCTTTGCTCGCGCTCTATTGCCCGTCTGATCTCCCTCTCGATGGGGGTCTCTGAGGAGACAGGGCCCGGAGAGTCTGCAGACATGCTGGTGCTGCTGTTCCGTGTTATGTCTGAGTGGGAGTCTGCTGACACTCCGCTGTCACTCTGGCTATCCTCATACGTGTCAGTCCTCATCCTGGTGTCTCTGTTGGCTTTAGAAGATATACCACAGCTGTTTTCCGCCTTAGACTCTTGTGTTTGGACTGCCTGGAGATACCTGAACAGCCCTCTGCTCTGTGACCTCACAGCCGTCTTGCTCTTTTCAACTCTACTCTTATTCTGCCCTTTCACTCCACCTGTTAGCTCATTTTCACCCTCTGTCCTCTCCCACACCCTGCTGCTCCTTTCTCTTGCAGCTGCAACGCAACTATGGCCTTGAGAGGCTTCCCCTCCCTGATTGGCCAGCTCCATGGCAACAGCCGAACCAGGTGGAGATCCCTGGCCAAACACCTGTTGTGCAGCTTCCTGGTTTAATCTCCTGGGACGGAGCTCAGACTGACTTTGTGGCAACACTGCCTCCTCCTGTCTGACTGAATCATTTGCAGGCAGGACTGAGTCTGTTTCTTCATGATTGGAACATGAAGGTTGGAAACCCACGCAGCTCATCTCACATGGAGCAGATTGGTGCTGAGTTGTTACATCTCCACCTGTTCCCTCTTCTTCTTCACTTTCATCAGCAAAAGGAGGAGAGTTCAGAGTGTTTCTGTCATCTGAGCTGTTCATGTCAGAAAGACAGCGCCGGGCAGACTGAGATCCAGAAGTTTCAGTTTTATTGCTTCTAATGTCACCTGCATTCATTAGTGCTGTTGAATTCAACTGTGATGTTATGTCTGCATCCTGATGAGCTGGCTCAAGAAGTTTGGGTGTTTTTGCGCATTCTTGAGTGACTTCAGTTGGTTCAGCTTCACTGATCCACTCCCCCACCTCACCCTCCAGGCTGGAAACCCCTTCTTTCTCACCACACTCTGCTGCTGATAAGGCACTGAGCGGCAGTGGAGGCGGAAAATCCTTCTCACAGAAATTATCTTCTTCTTTAGGTTCCTCCTGTGCATCTGAGAACTTTTTAGGCCTTCCTCCCAATTCTGTCATAGCTTCTTGTGTCTCTCTCGTAGGCCACTGAGTAATATCTGTGGATTTCTGATTTTCAATTTTGATTACATCAACCATTTCTATTATCTTGATTCTCTGACATTCCAGCGGAGCTTCAAGTTTGACTCCAAGCTCCGGGGCTTCTAAGTCCTCCTCAGGCATTGCCTTGGGGGCTTTTCTCTCTTGTAGAGAAACATTGTGGCCCACGCTTGTGCCCTCTTCACCCTGCATCTCAACTAGAGAAGTGAAAAGACCTTGCTCCTGCCAGGTTGTGGGCTTTGTTTCCATGGCAGCACGGCTGCTGATGTAAAATGTTCTGAGCAATCAGGTTGTTGGGCCCCCAGCCAGTCAGTCAACCCTAAAAGCATGGGGAGCACAGAGGGGAGAGAGGAACAGCATGGTGATTAGCAGAGTTTAACAACAGAACATTGTCAGCCACTTTTAATGCTATTATTGCAGTGCCTGCACCACTGAATGAATCATCATCTGTTTTCAGTGTGACATTTATTGTGCAGAAATCCTGACATGCTGAATGCTATCTCTCATTTGCACTTTAAAATATCACATGGTCTAAGCTGATCACAGAGGAACACGCAGTTAAAGGAAAAAAAGGGTTTCAATCTCACAGGGATTTTATCCTGGTAAAATAAAGGTGAAATAAAAATAATAATAAAATAAAAATCCAGATGACAAACGTAAAAACTTATATATCTGGCATTTTAACAACATACCTCACATTGAATGTTATCAGGGGCTGAACTGATGTTTTGGTGCAAACAACTTGTTCCTTGTGTACCTAATTTCAATAAATACATTTCAACAAGCAAACAGTTGCTAAATAGTTAGTATGTAAACGAGGATTAATCAGATGTCATTACCTCAGAACTAAGTCGTGCTGTGGAAGTTGCTTTGTTGACTGTCAGATTTGTAATTATGCACAGCAACTAATAAATCAAATGTTATGTAGACTCCTCTGTGCCTGAATTGCTATGTCGATAACTACTTCTCAACATGATTCCTTTTTATCTCATTGGTGTTGTGAATCGATTGATTGCAATGGTTTGTGTGTTTATTCTCATGTGTTTGGTTGTTTCTGAACTACTGGGGACTACAAATATAAAGTAATCTTTTTACTAATTTGAGCATGGCATTGTCCCATTTAAAATTATGAGCTTACGATCTTTCAACTACAGCTCAGTTGTAGCTCTTTTAATCATCATCTGACTGACTTTTAAGGGCAATAAACTCAGTAGAGATTCACAAACAAACTTTTCGTCTTTGCACTGGACTTGAGCATATAAACCATGGTTATGTCTTCTTTTCACAGCAGAAAGAGCACTCCCGCTTGACAAGAGAGTTGCAGTAACACCTCACAAGGTTTTGGCTTCAAGGCAGCGAATAAAGTTTTTTGCTGAGCACACCTTTCTGTAATCATCTTACAGGCTGGGGAATAGCTCAGGATAACACACACGCACTCCCCCTTGTTTCTTTAACATACACACACACACTTGCCATTTTATTGTCCTTAAACTCATCCCTTATGATGAATTGTGCTTAGACACATGTAGACTTAAAGTTGGCATCCTAACAAATTCCCACAAACGATAATACTTGCAAAGTCAGTCAGACAAGTCTGGATTCTATCTGGTGCCAGGACTGATCATTAGGGGACATGTAGATCACAGCTTTTGGGACAAGGGTTTGATGAATTGGGACGATGGACAAATAACATACTGTCCTTTGAGTGGAGATAATGAATTGGGACGATGGACAAATAACATACAGCCCTTTGAGTGGCGATAATAAGGCCCAACATAGGGGCGGGAGACAGGAAGAATGGAGAACAGTGAGGCAACAATAATAACAGCAGAAGCAGATCCACAACAGAGCGATGCACCACTCACCAGCTGCAGAGTGTGTTTAAAGTGTGTGCAGTTTCTGGACAATTGGTGATGAAATTGAGCACTCTACTTCCTGCTGTGGCAGACACAGCACTCCACCATCATTTCAAGGTTGGTTTCCAGTCTTGAAACCGAAGTCCAACTTCCTGGAGTCCTTTTATATGACAGGCATTTTTGTTGTTTTGGAAATGAGAAGGACCAGAAGCAGCTTATTATGTGCACAGAGTGCTCCATTCAGAGCCCATTATGAAATGTACACTGGCTGGTTTCAGACTCAGGAGGAATAAGGGGAAACATTGGGCTCTTGTCACTCATGTTCAGTCTAAAGGAAACTATTGTCTGATTCCTAGTATAATTTCAATAAGACATGTAATTTTCAGGGATTTCGGTAGTTGACATATGTTGTGGTACTAGATGAATGTCTGCTTCTGAATTACAGTTTTCAACATAAAATGTTATGAAACAGATATATATCTTCATGAAAAGGCAACAGGTTTTGAGTTTAAATTTTATGCGATTTGAGCTCAGTCAGATATATAGAAATCATGTATACACGTCAATTTTCAGGGCTAACCACAGATTATAAATTGAATTTATGTTTGTACCTGGATTGGACAATTGTAACATGCACCTGAGCTTTGATCTAAATCATTGCATTGTACCACTGGCTGTATGTTTAGGACTGATTGCTGTTTGAAGGTGAACCTCAAAGCCTCAGTATTTCTTTCTTCCAGGATTACTGTATTCAGCTTGACTCATGTTCTCTCCATCTTCCAGCCTGACCCTGCTTCTAACATGGGTCATCATGCGGTCTGAATGTTCATGGCGATGTGCAGTGTTAGTTTTTAGCCACACGTGCCATTTTGCGTCTAGTCCAAAAAATTCAAGTTGGCATTGTTTTGGTTTGTTCTCTTCACAGATTTTCTCTTGGTTGATTCTGATATTAAAATGCTCTCCTTGCCCAAACAGCGTTGGTAGGTTTGAAAGCTTAATCTGCCTGCTGTGTTGCTTTTCATGATGCAGTTGACTTGGTAACCATTTCCAAAAAATCTCTGAGTCCTTTATAGAGCGGCTGGATTAATACTGAGATAAAACTCACGTGAGGTGAGTGTGAAAGCAGTTTGTTGCATAGGATTCTGTTATTTAGTTTTAAATGAAAGAAATTTCACAATCGTGGAAAACTTTGTTTTAGTATGTCCGATAAAATCCAAATAAAAATAAAATGCAAAATGTGTTCACAAAGGGTATGACTAGTTTTGTAAACACTAGTACTCAGAACAGCAGCAGAACAAACTGCCTGTTATTATAGAGCCATGCTAATGATAATCTCCCTGCTTTGGAGTGTGAAAGCTTTGCATGTTGTAATGAGTCATTTCCCTTCTTCTCATTTGCTTTAAGAAACAAAAGGCATTATACACCTGGTGAGATGCACAATTTGGTTTCATTTCCTACAAAGGAAGCTGGGGGTTGGAGGTTCTCAAAAACTCTCATTTGTAGAGTTGCAGAATGTCAGTGGATTAGAGCTCTTTTACATAATGAGCCCATGTTTTCCTCATTATCTGCAACAAGAGCCACTGTTTCAAAAGAACAGCAAAATCGCGTTCATTATTAATAACACAGCCGCAAGAAGCCCCTCAGAAATAAACATGGTCACAGTTTTTTGTGGTGAGCTGTGTCCAAATGCAGTTTACTATCTAAGGCCATTCAGTAAAAAGAAAAATCTATTTAGTTTGTCCCTTGCTAGAGTCTTGCTATGGAATAGTTTTAATCAATTCTATTTATAATTCATTGTCTTTCTATTCATTTTAGCTACTGTAAAACAAAACACACTGGCCTCATTCGACTTAAGTTCCAGTGCTACAGTACATTTTTCTGGCAGTCATAAATTAGATCTGTGTTCAGTAATTTCCTATTAGACCAAAGCAAAGAAGAATACTAGATTTCAGTTGCACATACCTGTCAGCAAACTGCCCTCCAGCTGCCTCTATCTGACAGAAACAAGCGCCTGAAACTCTTCGCTTGCTTCAGATCATCAGCACAAATCGAATCTTTATGCTCACAACTCTGTTCTCCGGCACTTGTATTCCCTACCATTGTGTGTGTACCTTCCTTGCACCCCCTGCATGCACATCCACTAATACTCAGAAAAGAAAGGGAGTGTGTGTTCGCAGGAACACGTGCACTCAAGGCTTATGGGGATTTGAAAATGTAAAGTACTAATCCAATTAGTGCGTAACAATATCAGAGCGTGTAAGTAAATGAAACAATACGTTAGAGAGAAGTGAAGATTTCACATCTGGGAGGAAAAGAGGAGGTAGTTAGTGTTTTACTGGTGATCCTTAAAAAAAAAAATCTATGAGGTGAGCTATGACAACATCCATCCATCCATTTTCTATGCCCGTCTGTCCATGCAGGGTCATGGGGGAGAATTCTATCTACAGTGGTCAATGGGAAGGAGGTGGGATACACATAAACTAGTGGGTTAAAGAAATCCGACTAGGTTGTTTACAGTGTGCTGTATCCAGTCTTATTCATAGAAAGTTGAGTGGAAGGAAAAAATGGGATAAGATGAGGTTCATCAACCACAGGTATTGTCAAAGTAAGCACATCAACAGCTACTACTCACCAGTGAATCCTTCAAATGGGCTACAAATGTCACCTTCCTCCAGTGAAGCAGAGAAATAGAACTGGACTGTTGAAATAAAAACTTTAAATATTTAACTCTATGTCCAACAGATGTTTGAAATATATACGTTTCACTTTCTGAAGTGAGTGACACAAAATATTAAACTTTACAACATTGTATTTCTTTAGATGTCCCCCTATTTTACCCATGTTTTGTGATTGAATCATGACAAAATGGAGAACAAGTTGAAAGAATTATTATTTATTATTATAAATTATTTTAGTAAATTTATTTAAATTCAAAAGGGGAAAAACACAGTTTTAACTCCACATATGAATGTGCTCTGAAACTTTTTGATAGACCATCATCTCATGCTGTTGTTGATCAGCGCTCAGGCTGCTCTGGACAAAGCTCCTCACCCGGATCCATCACAACAGGCACAGGCAGCTGAAAACATTTCAGCTGAGCTCTGAACTCCTCCATCTCCCTCAGGTCCACCTCCCTCCTCCTGCTCAGCAGGTACAGATCTACAGAATGCCTCTTATTGGACTTTACTACCCAGCGCATCACCAGACAGTCTGGACACGACGTATAGTGGAGACTTCCGTTGAGGTCGAAACGATTCCCCACATCGAAGGAGAAGGAGCTGCCGTCCACTGAGATGTTGTAGTGAAGGTGCTGGCATCGATCCCCGAAGCGGTTGATCTGGGTGTAGGAGACAGTGGAAGGGTCCCTGGAGTTGGAGAAGTACATGGTGATGCTGTCCCTTAATCTCAAGGCACCCATCGATAGTGAATGGTTGAGACTGCCAGCAACTAAAGCCCATCTGCCCTCTAAATGACGCGGAGCAAGAGCCTCCAGAGGCTGGACCAACTTTTCACAGAGCAGAGGAGTTGAATGGCTCACAGAGACCAAGCACAAAATGGTGACGGCACACACAGCAAACATGTCAGATTCTTTTGTTTTTCAGCTCAGTGTTTTTTTTTCTTCTCTGTTTCTCATCAAAAGTGGAGAGCAGTTAGAAAATCTGTGGTTTTATTCCTCAGCCTGCCTGAAAAAATCCATTGTTGCAACACAGGACCAGATCTTAAGCCCTTATCTGGAGTGGGAATTCTATCATTGTGAAATCAACGTAAACTTGACAATTTATTGGTTTTAAATCATTCATTTAAATGTTTTCTGGTAAGTCATTTTCTTTCCTGGAATAAACCGACTTTACACAGGAATCTTCCAAACAACTTGCTACACTTGCTAACTCACTCTAGACCACTTTGCGCAAATAAATCTATCTACAATGTTTATTGAGTTTATCAAAGGGGGAAAAAAACAGCAATTTAATTTAATCTAGGAGTCAAACTGTTTGTATTCTTATGTAAATCTCTTGAAAGAAATATTTTCTGAAACTTTAATAGATGTATTGCTGAAATCATTACATATGTTTTGTGTAGTATAACAACAAGTGAATACTAATCCAAGAGGATTCATTATAAATTAATGGCCTGTTAATTTATTAGAAAATTACCAGGCTACATAAAGAAGGATTTAAACAATGTGTAATTTTGGTCAGACTTAGGAATCTGCCTTATGTGCTACTTTAAAGAAACAATAAGCTGAATTATTTTCTCTTTAAAATGAAGTCTGCTGTTATTAAAAAAGCCTATGACCTTTTATTTAAGTAAGTGCCACATCATTCAGCATATTCATTGCATTTGTTCCTCAGACTGAGGCTTTCAGGAAATGTGATGACTCCCTTGTTAAGACTGGTTACCTTCTTGGGATAAACTTAATTTTAAGTGCCTTATAATGAACTTTTGGGTGTTCACATTCCTTTCTAAAGGTCGCAGTGTAGTTAGTAACCAAATTAATCTTGATTTGGTGATGAATGTGTTATATTTTTCTTTCTTTTCAACTTTTCAGAGAGTCTATCCATTGAATACATTTGTCTTTGTAGGGCTGTGTGGGGTCACCAGTCACTGGGCTGCACTCTGGACAGGTCACCAAACCATCATATGGCAACACAATCACATCCCTGGGTTACTGACTAACCTAGCAGCCATGTATGTAGACTGTAAGAGGAAACCAAAGTACCTGGAGAGAACCCATACATGTTCAGAGAACATGCTCCATGCAGAAAGGCCCCAGGTTGGGATTCAAACCTGGGACTTTCTGTAACAGTGCCACCAGCTGTGTCATCTTCCCGGCCTCCTTTTAGAGAATCTTAAACACCTCCTTTGTGGATTTACGGAAGTATGTTTTAGCAAAACACATTTACATATATATATACAGTATATATATATATATATATATATATATATATATACAGTATATATATATATATATATATATATATATATATATATATATAAGATTAACAAATTCCTTAACAGGGAAATTAATTTGCATAAAATTCTAAAATATAGGTTGCTGTTTAGGAAAATGTTGGGAAATGTAAAAAATAAATAAATAAATAAAATAAGGGAAAATAACAGACTTCATGTGGTCCAGGACATAAACTGAAGAGGCAGAGACAATTTTGGAGAGACAAAAATTATACAAACCTTTAATAGATTAGTCAGACAATTTCAGTCAGAATTTGGTTGCGTTCTTGCTAAAGAATTGAAAATGTTGAACTTATTTCCTGCTGAGCAAAGCTACAATGTAAAGATTTAGACATGAAGAAAATATTCTTTTCCCCATGTGACAGTCCAACAAAACTCACTCTAGACCAGGGGTGTCAAACTCCAGCCCTCAAGGACCGCTGTCCTGCAACGTTTAGATGTGCCTCTGCTGCACCACATCTGAATAGAACAATTAGGTCATTAGTAAGGCTCTGGGGAATTGATCTACACAAGGAGGAGGTAATTAAGCCATTTCACTCCAATCTTTTGTACCTGTGGCACATCTAAAAACGGCAGGACACCGGCCCTTGAGGACTGGAGTTTGACATATGTGCTCTAGACTGTCTCAAGCTCATCTTTTGTCTTCATTTTGTCATTTGTTCTTGACAAAGTTCCCGTGTGTGATCCAGCAGAGCAGGTGGAAGCTTTTTCAGACACTGCCTGAGCTTTGAACTCCTCCAGCTGCTCCGTGTTCACTTCCCTTCTGCTGCTGAACAGCCACAAGCACTCTGTTTTCTTTGACTTGTTGTCAAAGCGCATCACCAGGCAGTCTGGACAGGATGTATAAATAAAAGTCACAGTGAGGTTCAACTGATCCCCTGCATTAAAGCAGAGGGTGCTTCCTTCCACAGTGACGCTGTAGGTGCGATGTTTGCATTGTTTATCCAAACGATTTCTCTTTGAATATGGCATATTGAAGGTTGTTCTAATGTTGAAGAAGTTAATGCCGAAGCTGAGGTTTAAACGACTCGATATGTGCTGAATTATTAAAAGTGCCTTCAAGCCAAAGCCCATTTGCCCGGCAGGTGAGAAGGGTCCAACTGATCCAAAGGTTCTGTGCAGGCTGCTTCACAGACAGCAAACAGAGCAGAGCGATAGACAGCACAACAAACATGTCTGTAAAGTTCAAACTCACCAGAAACAGGACTTGTTTGAAATGTGGAAACACTGGACTTCTATGACATGATAAGTACAAACTGATGAAACCTTGGTACGCCCCATTATCCCACAATCTGTTCAAAAAGGAGAATGATCACTATAAACTGCTTTGATCTCAGTAATAAACTTTATGTTGGGGAACAAGAAGTCTAGAGAATAGCAAAAGTATTCAAAAGCCTTGACCTTTCACACATCTTGTCACATTAGAGCCAGAAACGTCTGTGTATCTGATTGGCATTTGATGCAACACATCCAAACTTTGTGAAAGGGATTAAAAAATAAATAAATAAATAAAAACAATAAAAAAAATCAGGCATCCATTCACGTTCTATTTTTGTGTGTAAAAGAATAAAAAGCATGTATAATTTTCCTTTTTGTGCTACATCTGTTTTATTAATAAACATCTAAAGTGTGAATGTGTTCATACTCAGGCTATGTACATGTGAGGCTGAGTTTTTCTCAGTACAGTCAAGGTAAGAAAATACCTAAATCCTCTGTTCTCTTAGCTTATTTGTTTATTTATAAATAGCAATACATTTAAAGTCCTGGTAGCTTTTTCATAAACTCTCAAAAACCTCCAAATTAATTTGGTGGAATCTGTAGAGGGAGGTTGAGATAGATTATTAGTTGTAGTAATGCTTGAGAAATTGCTAAATGTCATGTTTGAATTGTGCTTTTTGACCCACATGCAGAGAAGACACTGATTAATTTAAATTGGTGTTGTAATGACTTATCACCGGTAATGAGTTTAAAGTGTTTCAGGTTGGAAGGTCTACTTACTGGTCCACTTCAAAATGTTAATATTACTTCTGCTAAATTATTATTTATATTTTAAATACCTGCCCAAAGATTCAAAACCATGCATGTTTTCATGTTTATGTATGTATCATTTTTATTTCCTTAACTATAGTCTCAATGTCATTAGTAATTACATAAAGGTTTATTTGTTCAGAAGCCAACATGTCTGCGCTGCCGGACATCTAAGAACATTTTAAGAGCAATTTATCTGTAGCTTAATAAAATCTACAGTGTTTCGTCATCATATGCAGGGAAAAACTTAGAATAATAGCTCAAAAAAGGGAAGAGTAGAGATTGATGCAGTGAAGAAGTTTATTCATCAATATGCAATAGCAGGTCCAGACTTATGAGTCTCTTCCAGAGATTTTGTTTTAAATTTCACCCTGACATGAACAACCATGATTAGCTGTGTTACTAAACAGTGAAAAGTCTTTACATTTTCACTAACACTACTATGAAAAACAACTGACGTTAATACTGGGCTCTAATGAGTCCAATATTAATGGGGCATGTTAAAGGTGCAAAGTTCACACTTTTTTACAGTGACATAGTTTTCATGTCAGGATGCTGCTCAGCTCAGATTTAAACACTGATTCATGAGATTTTATGTGATTATATGAACTGGGTTTTATTTCAGTTTTGTCAACAGCCATCTCTGTGAAAGTTAGGATCCTAATACATGGGACTAGGGATGGAAATTAGAATTTTGCTAAATCCGGTATATTTACAACAATATTGTACGTTCATTAAAATGCAATTCAAATAAAATCAATTCAATTCAGCTCAACTTCAGACAATAAATAGTACATGAACTATTGAGTAATCCTTCAGGTCAACTGCTATTCAGGTATTCTCTTTATCAAATCATGAAACTTGATTATTAATAAGTTGGGCAGACTATATTTTTATTCAAATGTGTCACTGAAGACACTAAAGTAGTTAAAGTTGGATACCTTGAAGTTGTATTTAAGGCATGTTGCTTACAGATTGAAGATAGCAAATTTACTTTAAAGGGATCCAATCCAATCTTCTTGACCGTCAAAAAGGTTGATCCACTGGCACTGTCATTTACAAATTTTCTATAATTTTTTACACTATAAATGTTCAAAACACATTAGTTGGACTTAGCCTTTGCTAAGTGACAGTAGAAGCAGGGGTGTTTCAGGCATTTTGTCCCTCAGTTGCAGCTTCAGTTGAAGCAGCTGGATTTCTGGATATCTGTTCTGGACAGAGCTCCTTGGTGGGATCCATCACATGATTTTCAGACATGCTGAGGCACTCTGCCTGGGCTTTGAACTCCTCCAGCTCCTTCGCGTCCACCTCCCTCCTTCTGCTGAACAGATACAGACGCAGTGGCTGGTCGGGGCTTTTGTCTAACCGCACCACTATACAGTCCTGACAGGAGCTTTGGATCAGAGTCATGCTGATGTTTAACTGAGGGTCGCTGAGGCCACTCCTGTCCAGGGTGACGTCCGTCTGCATGTACTGGCAGCTGTCACCGACGCTTGAGATGCGTGTGAAGGATATCTTCGTGCTGTCGGTGTAATTGGCAAAGACGCCGCTTCCGCTGTCTGAAAGCTTCATTTTTTCCAGGTATTTTGGAACAGCAGCGCTGACTGAAACTAAAGCCCATCTACCCTCCACATCACGGAAACTCAGGCTCTCCACAGGTCGAAGCAAGTTCTCACAGGGGGCTGGAGCTGAGTGGCTCACAGACGCACAGCAGAAGAGTACAAAGACACACAGAGCATACATTTCCTTGAATTATAGAATATACTCTCTGCTAGGCAAGTCGGTGTAGTGTCAAAGTGAGACTGAGATTGCTGAAGCAGCTAAGCTGGTTTTTATAGATGTTTCAGAGATCTTCTGTTTCACAACACTGGCAGATCTGAAGAGCAGAGTCCTCTTTCTGTCTATTTAATCTTTGATTGTGAAATACAGAATGCTCTGTGACTGTTGGACATGAATAACACGGTCTGCCTCTCCACTCCTGAGGGATAGCTGCTGATCCACTGCTGGATGCAAGGAAAAATCTAAGTCTGAGACAAACTCCAATCTTCTGACAATATAACCCCATATTCTCTCTGCTCTCTGTAATTTACACACACAGACAAAATGTATTAAAATATGACAATCGCTATGAAGCATTTACATTTTCTGAAGAATACAACTAAAAATCAGTCATTTTACCCAATCGTACTTCTTTAGTATTCCACTCTTTGGCAACTTTCAGATATACACATGATTTACTTCAACCTAGCAACTTCATCAGGAGTTAGATAACTGAAGAGTTTTCTTAGTTTATTTTATCTTCAGTTTTTGTGTTACTTTGTATTTCCAAAGAATGTTTTTTTCTGGTTACCTTTGTGTTTGGTCATGCTCTGTTTAGTTGTTGTTTCATGAAACCCTCTGTTTACTTTGTGCTCTGTCATTTCCATTCCTTCTCACCTCTTCAGTGCATGTTTCCCCACAGCTGTTCCACATTCAGTTAATTAGACCCACCTGTGCCTTGTCTTAGTGATCAACATTTCTCTAATATGTTACTCTTTGTTTCATTTCTTGTGGGCTGCGTTAAAGCTCTGACTTTGCCACCCATGAGTTCAATCTAACTCTAATTATAGTGTTCTGTCAATAAGAGGTGCTTCTTGCATAAATAGTTCCCTGGGCAAGCTCTCCTGAATTTCTTACCCACATACACTGCTGCTTTCTCCCTTTCATATTTGTTTCCTTAACATAAGTATCTACAAAAATGGCACCAGTTTGAGAAGTCATAATTTCCTCAAATTCCCTGGTTGATCATAGCTAAAGGTGGCAACATCCTCTCCAGCAAAGGGAAATATGTCACAGAATAATTTGCACGTAGCCCAACGTGGGCACTGTGTGACTGTGTGACGGACAGCAAACACATCTTCTGGTGTCCCTATTTTCAGCAACAATCCAGGAACATTTTCTCAATACATGGATTGAAAGAACAACCACAAAAGCAATAGAAAACATATTCAGGGCACAAATGACAACCAAATAAGTACATTGAAATGTCCTCCCCATTTCAATGCCTCTAGGCGCTAACATCCATATTGGACAAACCAAAGTACATATACACACTTGGGGAAGATAATCTGATCACAATTGAGTTTTTCCTTTTTTTTGTTGTTGTGTTTTTCTTGAAGAAAACCTGAGTTTTGACCAGTTTCCAGCCATCTGAAGCAGCTGTCTCAAGGTTTTCCTTCTTGGCGTGATGTAGAAATAGAACTGTTATTAAAATTCCTATTGTTTTCTGACCTAAACTTGAAGTTTTGTAAGTGCAAGACACATTTTTGATATTACTGGAGCACTTTTGCTTCTAATCCACTTCTCTCATCAGGCACATGATCACAACAGAGCTAATTTTGTGCATCATGTTTTGTTTTTAGGGAAATTAGTCTTTTAATAGGAACAAAGTGGAGCAGTGAGTAAGTTATCTGTTCCCTGAGTACAAACTCGGGATTCACAGAAGTAGGGGATGTAAAAAATGTTTATTCAAAGTTAGATATGTTAGATAAAAAAATTATAATACTGCCTCAGACTGGGATTGGACACTTATTTGTTTCATTTTACAGAGCTTCCTAATTTTATGGGATGTGAAGACAAAACAGTTTCTGCCAAATCTGAAAGAGAATGTGTGGATGGAAATGAGTGTTAATGAACTCGTAGATTAAAATATGAGTGAAAAAACATGCCAGGACGAATGATTTATTTCCAAAGCACTTTTCACAGATAAAGCCCCAAAGTGTAATACAATATAAAAATAACAAATGTCATAAAGTTCACAGGACATTCAAATCACAAAACATAAAATTGGAAAACATGACAGATAATCCATCATAATTAAAGAGTGTATACCTAGAAATGCTCTGTCTTTCTCTGTTTAACAAACTCTGATGCAGCCACTATAATTGTACAATTATTTCTCAGATAATATTAATTCATAACTGTAATATTGATTCTAGGAGGAAAGCAGTATCCTGTGATGGTTCACAGGACTGAAGAGTAGTGTGTTATTCAGTTACTTTACTGAATGAAATATCTCCAGTCACACAAAATTGTAGCAAAAGTAAAAATCAATATTGCATATTAATTTAGTCAAGCTTTTTCTGTGTACAGAGTTAGTTAAACCTAATGATATGTCATGTTTCTCTGGTTTTTGTTAGATTCTTTGCCATTGGTAACTCTTGGGCTTTAATAAAACTTACATCTGTCTGTACTCTAAATTCAGATGTTTTAATGTACTTCCCTTCACATCTCAACCAAACCCATAACACAACCCTGCCGTGTAAAATCAACCCAGGACTGAATCTGTCCCCTCGAGTGAGTCGATAAAATTTTAAAAACATTGCAATGCCAAAATATTTTTATGATGCAATTGAGCTGTCCAAGACATGTGTGGAAAATGTCCCAAATGACAATTCAGACAGATGCCACCAAAGATCCTGCAGCAGGGTATTAATATAACAAAGCATGTTGCTTTCTCCTGAAATATTTAGAGATGAGGCATACTGATGGTTTGGGGCTCCAAGCCATTTGATCATATTCAGGATGATAAAGTTTTCTCTAGAGTTTGCTGCCCCACTATAAGCAATCTGACACAATTGGTGCTATTCTAATGAAATTAACCACTTATCATAGGCAAGAAGGACATTGATTTGGGACCTTTAAGGATGCATTGCAGCAGTTTTTCAGGGGAATAAAATGAAGCTACAACAAACTTCAATGAATCTTAAAAAGGCCTGAGTTAAAAAGTCTGAATTTGCAGTAGTATTCAATAAATTAGAATACACACAAATGAGTCCTGTTTGTCAAATTCAAATTATGTTTTGAAAAAAACAAAAGATAATTTTTTTCAATTAAAAATTTCAGTTTTTAACTAGTTTTTTTATTGATCTGAGGTAATATTATCTTAAATGTCGTGTCTTCATTAGCTGTTAGAAAATCATTATGATTAAGAGGAAAAAAATGTTAAGGGGCGTGCCGTGGTGGCGTAGCGGTTAGCGCGACCCGTATTTGGAGGGTTCGCGGGTTCGACTCCCGGACCCGACGACATTTGCCGCATGTCTTCCCCCCTCTCCTTCCCCGTTTCCTGTCAGTTTACTATCATATAAGGGACACTAGAGCCCACAAAAAGACCCCCTGGAGGGGTAAAAAAAAAAAGTTAAAACATTAGTGTTTAATGTGTTTCACTTGGTGATGGAGTTACTGGTAACCGACTTTTCATTAATATTCTAATTTATTGAATCAGTTGTATTTTTTTTTTCTAATCCTCAAATGTTCAAAAATATATGACAGGCTCAAATATATCCATAAAAGCCAACTAATATGATTAAATGTCCCTAAGCAAGTTACAGCTTACCCACGCACTTTTTGCTGCCAACAAAAGCTTCTGGCTTGATGCCAGCTGGATGTTTGACTGTTCCTTCTGGCAATAGAGATAGAGTTCATTTAGACTTATTGGTTTCATGGTATAGTCCCAGCTTTTAAGCATAGTTCACAACTTTTTAACAAAGTTGACATCAGCACCAATCCAAAGGCTTGATGTTTGCCAACTTTATCCATTCTAAAACCAGTGTTGATGTGCGTTTTAGATCATCGTACTGTTTGATACCCAACAGTGTCCAAGTTTCAGACATGTTTATATGTATCAACTTAAAAAACCAGTTAGTTCAACAACAACCCAAGAACCACCAAGTCTGAAATCTAGTAAAAAAAACACAGAACAGACATAAAAACTGGTTACGGACAGAAAAAAAATCTGTTTGAGATTAAGATCGTTGAATGGTAGGTCCAAAGACGTGCACATAACCTTTTTAAAAAGTTCTCTGTATTGTGTTTAAAAGTCTGGTCTATGCAAGGAAACCTATCCATTTTCTCGTAATTCTTTTAAAAACTGGAATCAAACACAATCAAAATTATGCCAGTAGCTGACTGACTGCTACCAAATCACTTCTTTGAGGTACAGATTGCAAATATGTTTTTTCCTATTTTGGCAGATGTTTGAGGAGTCCAGATTGTTCTTTTTAATTGAGTATCTAATATTATTCTTGACAGGAGTTTTGCATTTGTACAGAACGTGCTGTTTCATAATAATGATGATAATCAAAAGAGAAGGTTCCATTACAAACAAGCTGTTTCTTGTATTTTTTTATAAGAACTTTTATGAGAATCTACATTTACTTCAGTGACGTTCTTTGCACAAAATAGAATCCCAGAAATAAAGGTGGGGAGTGAAAGAGCATCATGAGATATTCTTAGATCAGTAAAAGACAGTTACAAAGCAAATTCATAATCACTGATAAATACATTTTCGTCACTGAAAGTACTCTTAACTTGGAAGTTGTGAATCCATAAGTGAAACGGATAAATTCATGGTAAAACTCTTTTACAGACTCTTTTAATACCAACAACTTTGCAAACAGATGCTTACTACATAACAAAATGTTTTCAGCAATTAAAGATACATTATTCAATTACTTTTTGCTTCTGTTTTGTCCTCTTTTTGATTGGTGGTGTGCTGTTCTGGGCACAGCTCCTTGGTGGGGTCCATCACAACAGGTGGAGGTATGTTCAGACACTTCGCCTGAGCTCTGAACTCTTCAATCTCCATCTCCTCCAACTGTCTCCTCTTGCTGAACAGATAGAAATGTTGTCGCTTTCCTGACTCCACATCAAATTTCAGCAGGATGCAGTCGTGACAGGAAGTGTGGACAAAGGTTGTGGTGATATTGAGGTCATCCAGGGTGAAGCTGCTGCCCTCCAAGGTGACATTGTAGGACGCGTAGTAGCAGTTGCCATTTGAACGGCCGCTGCGTCTGAAGAAGATGCTGCTCTCATCGCCGTTGTTGGAAAACTCAGCAGTGGCGCTGTCTCTGCTTCTCAGTAGCTCCATGAAGGGCAGGTGGCTGATACTGCCGGCAACCATCGTCCTTCTGCCCTCTAAACCCCGAAGGTGAGGCTGACCTAAAGGCTGGAGCAGATCTTCACAGGCCAGGGGAACAGAACAGCTCACAGATGCCAAACTGAGGAGAAGAACGGCGGCAGCTACTGCCAACATGACCGTGTTGGATAAATTCCTCATTTCCTAAAGGTTCAGTAACCGTTTCTGACCATTGTGACCTTTTCGATTATATACCTCAGAAACTTGCTGTTTCACAATTCTAAAAATACCAGCAAACAGAAATGGTTTATCTGCTGTGCATTCTGTGATTATGAAATGATGGACTTTTAGCTACACAGTTAATTGTTTACACTGGAAATTTACTAGCTGCTTTTCCCCTCTGTGAGGAGGGGTCAGTGGGTGAGAGGTAAGCCCCACACAGGTCAACAGTCAATCATGAAGCACCACAAAGACGCCACAGAAATCATGAAAGCACATGGAGCTGACATAGCTTAAAACCACAGGTTTCACCTCCTGGCTAAATTTCTAAGTGTACTATCAGAGCACAAAGTCAAAAAGTCAAGTTATTAAAATTTGAAACTGGAAATGTACTTTTGAAGAACAAACACCTGAAATGGGTAAAGTGGTTTACAAACCAACACTTCACCAAATGGAGAAAATATTGGATTTAGGCCTGGGCTTTGATTGAGAAATTTTATCATTAATATACTTTGCTATAAATTATACCCTTGATGTTCTAGCTGTGTGCTTAGTGTTGCAGTCCTGTTGGTGAGGCTCTGTCCCAGTATCAAGTCTACTGCGAAATTCTTCAGCATTGCCCTGTGTTTAGCTCCATCCTTCATTCCAGCTCTGATCAGTTTCCATGTTCATAAAAAGGGGAAGGGTGCAGAAATTGAGCCCAGGGCATGATGCTACTTCCACCATGATTCAAAGTAATAATTTTTGGAAATATGTTCAGTGTTAGTGTTTACTACTAATCGAATCTTGAATGTAAGGCCAGAAAGGTAGATTATTGTCAATATGATCAGAAAACATGGCTTTTGATAAACTACTAAGAATAATTTTCATAATGGGCAGATCTGTATAGGCCACAGCAAATACTATTAGTTGTTCTATCAACAGATTAGTCTATTTGAGCTGTGGATTTCTGCAGCTCCTCCAGATTAACCATAAAATTCTTGGCTATCATTTGAGGTGGACTGCCAGGCAATTGATCAGACTTGATGTTTATAGGGGTTTCAGAGTATGGTGGACACCCACCTATTTGGTTCGGTATTTACAGATTCACCTATTTGCAGATTTTTCTGTGGAACATAACTCCAAATTATTCACAGAAAATGTGCTTACTCACAGATTTATTTTTGTAGAGCACATCTAAAATATTCAAAAGAAAATGCAGTTTGGGAATCTGAAATGAATGCTACTTGGCACACGATTGGCTGGATCAGAGTCATTTGGGCTAGTGTTGGCAAAGCACGAGTCATTTCCCCCACTGCCGATTGGTTATATGTATCTCAAAAGGAGAGATAAGAAAAACTGCAAGTGGTAGCTTCTGTGGTGGTGCTGAGATGGTTTTCACTGTATGTATTAAGTCATAATATCTTGATATACTATATATATATGTTTGGTGTCTGAACTTTTAAAATAGGAAGTTATAACTTTAGTGGGTGTCTCAAGTTTTTCAGCCACTCACGGGAGGATACAGTACAAATATCTGGCATCCACTTTAAAGGAGGCAAACCACAAATGCACACCATGCTAGCAGCTTAGCTTTTTTATTTATTAGGGTTACCTAATAAATAACCTGTTACTTTTTGTTTGTCCATCTCAAGATATTCTGATAAAACACATTAAATTTTGTGGTTGTTTAAAATACTGAAAAGGTCAAAGGGTATGAATGGTTCTGTAAGGGGTTGTATAATATCAGCAAAGTATCATAGCTAAATTCCTACAGGGACGTTGAGTACTTGAGCTTTTTGTGCCATTGAAGTAGTTGAAATTCTATATACAGAAATTATTAATCTTTTTAAAACAAGTTCCAGTCAAATCCTTTACACACTGTTGAAGTTTAGTCTTGGTTGAGAATGACTAAGCCTCTTTAGTGAAGGTCAATTTATCCAAATACCGAGAGGGAGACAGAAAACCACTCATGTCTTTTATTGCTTTTGTCCCATTTATAAATGAACCAATGCTTCTCAGACTTCCATCATAAAAGTCAACATTTATTTAAAGTTCAACAACAGATGAAGGATCTGCATTACAATGTTCCACAAGTGTCGGGTTTTCAACTTTTACTTTCAAGGATTAAATCAAGAACAAGAAATCAAGTCTTTCTGTGTGTTTGTTACAGATTGTTTTGAGAGTTTCTTTAATCTTTAATTTTTCTGCAATTCTGTTTTCTGGCATCATCATTTGTCTGGACACAGCTCCTTAGTGGGGTCCATCATAGCAGGTGGAGGCATATTCAGACACTCCACCTGAGCTTTGAACTCCTCCAGCTCCTCCTGCTCCAGCTGCCTCCTCCTGCTGAACAGGTAGAAGTGAACCCTCTTCCCCAACTCCGCATCCATGCGCATCAGCAGGCAGTCACGACAGGATGTGTGGATGTAAGAGGCGCTCAGGTTGCTTTTGTCTGTCCCATCGAAGGTGAAGCTGCTGCCTTCCAGGGTGATGTTGATGGAGCTGTATGTGCAGTTGCCGTGCAACCGGATGCTGCGAGTGTAGGAGATGCTGGTGTCACTGGTGGTGCTGGCGAAGTTTATGGAGGCGCTGTCTCTCTGCTTGAAGCGCTCCAGAAACGGGGGGTGGCTCAGACTGCCCGCCACCAAAGCCCACTTCCCCTCCAGACGGCGAGTGTCCAGTCGATCTAAGGGCCGCACAGACTCTTCGCAGGTCAAAGGAGCTGAACGGCTCACAGGTAACAAACAAAGAAAAATGACGGCACACACAACAGGAATCATGATGTTCTGTCTATGCAGTCACTTACAGAGCCAATGAGGCAGACAGCGAAATCTGGCTGTTTTTATAGTTGTTCCAGAGATGTGTGATTTCACAATGCAGCCATTTTTCACCTGGGGAATTTTGTGATTATGAAATCACCTCTCAGTCTGTGAACTGTCTGTGACCGATTGCGATATTTGTGAACTTTCTCTCATCGATTGTAAAGGCACTGAATTCTTGCACACAGAACGAAGCTGTCTTAAAGTATTTGGGGATTAAATGCAAAAAAGTGAATAGATTAGTAGTGAGTTAACAGAATGAAAGGAGCAACAGCATGTTTTATGAGTTTAGATTAAAAACATTCTAATTTAAGTAGGCATGTTTCGTTAATAAAATTATTTGTGTCATCATCAGCATCATGATTCATAAAATTTTAATCAGTTTTCCCTGTTGATTTGGACAATGTGATTTCTGTTACACTGACATGCCTGAAGTAGTGCTGTAGGAAATGATTTGAGATCAAGACTCAAGATTCAACAGTTCAACTCACATCTTTATATACGCTCTTTACAGGCATGGATCTCATGTTGATTTTGTGCTATTTACCTATTTAAATAATTCAGTTCTCCACGGTGGAATGACTATATAACACAAACAACTGAGAGTTGATTGTGAATGTTCTCCAGTCCACACAGGATCGTGTCCTTGCGAGCATAGAGACCAAGCTAAGTGTTGGTAGGGGCTTGTGTGGTGTTGCTGTTTTCTGAGTGTACAGTCAGCTCCTTTGTTTTATCACTGTGTATAAGTAAGCTGTTCACCAGAAACAACATCGTAAAGTACTTTATTTCCTTCATACTTTTTCTTTTTACAGTCTAAATCTGCCACCAGCAGACATTTCACAATGCTGTTGAAGTTGTGAGTGGCTGTACACAGCTGGTGATTTAGTGAGTTCACAGAAGGAGGCTTAAAAGTCATTTTTGTAGAGCTCCACTTTTCAGGATGATAACCCCAGATGTGTATATTTATAATAATAATAATAATAATAATAATAATAATAATAATAATAATAATAATAAAAGACGGGTTGAGTAAATGCACAACATAATCGACCAAAATCTTTCTTGAATACATTGTCTGTTTACCAGTTGTGTTTTGGACATTACAAAAACTGAAAATGTTTTTTTATGCACTTGTATATTTGGAAACAGATGTAAAAAAAAGACATCAATAGGTAATGACTGACGGATTGTTTGCTCTGATGTTGGTGATGTTCTGTAGTCAAGGTTCGTCAATTTATCAAATAAACTTAAACAGACAGGACAAGAACACAGCTGGGTTGTTTGGGTTTGAACATTCTGGGTTTTTTCTGTTTGTTTGCGATGTTTAAACACTGATTATGAAACTTCCAGTTTGACAATAGATAAGAGACAACTTTTTTAGCAAACCTACAAAGATGTTAGTTTGATAAAAGGTAGGGACTGTGACAACATATATAATTACACAACAAATCTGATTTCAGTAAAAAGGAACCTGTTAATCAATGCAGATATGACACACAGAAATGTTCTCATACTGCCGTCATGATAAAAGAAAGGGATACAATGTCCAATTTTTAAAAAAATCAATTGTATTCTGTTTCCTTGGTCCAAAATTTTGACGGCCACAAACGTTTGAGCTGGACTTTGGGTAGTCCTTCTCTAAATGAGCTGCTTAGTCTTTAGGTTCAGGAAATGTCCAAGTTATACATCATAATTTGATATGTTTATGACTTAGATGTGTGTCCCTGGTGATAGTCTAAGAGTTTACACTGGACAGGGAAGTCATAATTTGTGACCTTGGGAAACCATTTGAACTGTTGTCTCTAGGTAGAAGAATTATACAATATACACTTTCAATGACTTTCCAAATGAAGAATTTGCGCACAAATTGTAGGTTTTCTCTTATTCAAGCAGGAATAAAATTCTATCTTTGGTCTTAGGAAATCGTACACAACTCTATGAATATTTGGGTAAATGTGGCTAGAAGTTGTACTTCTACCACACACTTTGAAGACTTGTGTCAGTTCTTGCCACAAATCAGAATTTACTCAATGGTCACTGAGCTCTAAGTGTACATAATTCAAATTAATACTTCTGAGACACAAGGAAACACAAAATAGACTTTTGTTTTGTAGGTAGTTATGCACAACAAAGGCTAATAACATGGATGCATCCTTTTGATCATTTTCTCACTGAGAGACCACCGTCAACCTTCTGTTTAATTACAAGAGGGAGTGTCTCTTTATGCAACCACGCTTTGATATCTCCTCTGTTGTAGGTTGGGATGCAGACATCTGTGCTCAACAGAAGCCAGAAGAGAACGCATGACTTTCCCACAAGAAAGCCGATGTTGACCATGAGCTGGCAGAGAAACGAAACTACTTCGGGAGATTTCTCAAACGTTTCAGTACTTGCTTAAATGAAGAATATTTGAGACCAGCTGGGAGAAAAGTACAGTCTCTAATGAGATTCTCAATACTGCTTTTACAGGCCATCTTTTCTCTTTAGAAGAAAAATTGTGTTTTCAATTGTTTATATTAATATATAAATCTAAAAAACACATCCTCCAGCAATTATAGTTGCAGGCTTAATGGGGGTATAACTCCACCAGCTTTCCACATCTAGACTGAAAATTCTGTACATTCCAAAAAAAGCTGAAGCTGAACCCCAGGGCCAGGTGCACTGCGACCTCTTCGACCTTACAAGTCTGCCTTATATTTAGCTTCTTCCATCTTCTCATCAGTTTGGACCAGATTCCCCGTCAATGCTGAAGAATACTGTTTTCTTTTTTCTAATGTTCTCTAATAAATACATCTATACTGGGATTAAATTACACACAGATGGACTATTTTTTTACTAATTAGCTTCACTTTAATAAAAGGGAAACCAAGTAAAGACACTTTTCAGTTTATTTGTAAAAACAAAAAATTACTCATGCAATTATTTCTCATTCTGCTTCACAGTTTTACCTTACTTTGTTTTGGTTTATCATTGAAAATCCCAATAATTTATGGCTGAAATTTGTCACACAGCAAGAGTTCATCTGAAAATTATTCGACAATTTTTTTACCAGGAGCTTAAATCCTGCGCAGACATCAAGACGTGACACAGAGTAGCACAAACGTTGGTTTAATCATGAACCCATCCAACAGTCACAGCAAAGCTCCAAAGATCCACAAGCAGTTTTGTTTACAGTATGTACACCAATTCACAGAAATACTATATTCACACTTTCAGGTATTCAAAAATAAATCTATTTCTTAAAATCGTCCAAGGTTCCTAAAATGCTAACTGGTGGCCCCAGTTTATAAATAAAATGAATACTGTATATGACACTATAACAATGTTCCAAATTAATAAAAAATTTTACGTGGAATATTAGTGTTTCCCATAAAATGCCTAAATGGATAGAAGTGCTAGAAATCAAAGACAAAAACAAGTTTCACCAGATATGTTCAAATATTTATTACTGCAAATAGCATATTGTTTTTACTTTACTGCAACTAAGATGTGGAGGTGCTTGTAGTCTAACTAGTTTATGTCTAAAACAATGAAGGTTCTCTCAAACTCAACAAAGTCCTCCATGTTTTAGTTTTGTTTGTACAAAGAGAATTCAATAAGGTTGTTCCGGGTAATGAGCTAATGAGGCTAAAAATCTGTAATATCAAGCTGTTTCAACTTTGAGTAGAGGAGAAAAAAAATGCAGCAAAAATGGAATGGATGCATAAAACCGAGGTGACCAGAGGAACAATTACATGACAGAGCAGCACTGGCAGGTTTGTTGTTTGGGCGTCTCAGATTTCTCTCCCTGGCTAGATTTGCTTGGGCTCAGTGTCTCTGAATAGGGAAGGCTGTTTGGTCCTGCAAGTTCTACGTTCAGGTCCGGGGATGGGATTTTCTGCAGAAGGGCCTCCTGCTCTCCAGGCTCTGCCTCTGTGTTCTGGTTGTCCTGGGAATCAGTCAGAAGCACCTCCTGGAACTGGCCGAGATTACAGGCAGGTTCCTCCACTTTTACTGCTTCTTCTGCCACCTCGGGCACTGCTGGTGCTTCAGCTTTGGCCTCAGCCTCCATTTCTGAAATGAGAGCAGAGGGAGACGCTTCGGGATAGATGGGCACCAAAGAAACGGCACCAGAGTCCAGAGCTGTGGGTGGCTGTGGGCTGTCTGGTTCTTCCTGTTTTTCATCGCGGCCTTTGACTTCTGTCTCTTCATCTGGCTGGCTGCTTGGTTCTGTATTGCCTTTTATGTCTCCTCTGTCTTCAGGTGTTAATTGGTCTTTGACAGTGAGCTCAGCTGCTTCCCCATTCTCAGCCACTGGTGAAGTTTCTGGAGCTCCTCCTGTTTCTGGACCTCCTTCTGTTTCTGGAGCTCCTCCTGTTTCTGGACCTCCTTCTGTTTCTGGAGCTCCTCCTGTTTCTGGACCTCCTCCTGTTTCTGGACCTCCTCCTGTTTCTGGACCTCCTCCTGTTTCTGCTACTTGCTCCACAACCTCTACAATCTCCTGGACTCCCTCTGGATTCTGCGTGGACTCCTGCTGGTCCTTCAGGGAAGAAAGGTCCCCAGAGACATCATCCCCTTCATCTGTGATGTACACACACTCTGCTCTCATCACCACAGTCCCGTCTTCTTCTCCCTCCTCCTCATTCATGTCAGCATTTGGAACCTGACTGAAAGGAGTGGCAGTTGTGCTAATCTCTGACTCCATCTCAACATTACTGGCATCCTTGGTGGTTCCGGCTGGTTCTATTGTGCTCGTCTCACTATGCCCTGAGACGGCATGAGAACTGATGTCTTCGCTGCTGCCCCCACCATTGGTCAAAATGACTGCGGTTTCACCCTGTGGTGTATTTTGGTTTACTTTGACTTCATCACCAGCTGGTTCTGAAAAACACAGAATAAATGTCAAAAAATACTTTATTAATAATACACAAATATATTAATTCATAAAAGTGAAGTGAACTACCTATTAATATTTATCAACACGCATTGCAATAACTAGAAAAACAGTTAAAAGTCAAAGAATTAAGTGACTTCTACGACTATGACAGTGGTTCCCAAAGTGTGGGGCGAACCCCTAGGGGGGGTGCAGTGCCATTACGGGGGAGGGGGGTGAGAAAAGTGGTATGGATGAATGAAAAAAATAAACAAAACAGTTACACAAAAGTGTTTCACTGTAAAGGTAGTTTGTAGTTTGTTTTGTTGCAACCTGAAGTGTGAAATAAACTACAGTGGAGTTTGAAAACAAAATATGTGTGTAGGTTTAACGATGTGTGTGCCCAGTTGATTTTTTTTTTCTTTTTTGGGGGGGATTTTATTGTAGTACATGGGGGGGGGAATCTTTGGGAACTACTGGGGGGGAGGCAGAAGAAAATCTTTGGGAACCACTGGACTATGTTAACTGGAACACTGTTAGCGTTAGGTTATATATTACATATTTATTTATTTGTTTGCACAAGCATGTGTGGGCATAGGAGCAGGTATCTTGAAGTTATTTGGAGCTACAAGTATAAGGGGATTTCCATATAAAAAGTGGTCGGAAACCTTTGAAGTATTGTAATGTATAGTATGTCCTGAGTGAAAGTTGAGAGTTAGCAGTGTTAGCTGAGTCATCAACTTTGATTGATTTTTATATAAAAAGACGTGCAGATTTTGTTTCAAGTTCTCTCCTGCTTCAGCAGCATCCTAACCGACACATCTTTAAAAATGCAAGATTTGCGCTTTAGTGCCCATTAAGGTGAATTCAAATTCATCACATTGTGTTACCGCTTTGTGAACTTTGGCTACAACATGCCTCTTCACCCTCTTTCTTTAGGATGCAAATGTCTTGAGATTAGTTGATGCAATGCGTACTGACAGTTACATCTATAAGGGATTCCATGGTGTTACACAGTTTGGCATAAGATAGTGATGGAATAAAGTTAACATTAAAAAAATGAACAGAGAAAGGACGTATTTTCATCGGAGTGCCCCCTTGATGCTACCTGTTATGGCTGCCTATGTGACTAAGCAGGAGCTGGCTGCTAATCTGCTAATCTCAAACATAACACAAATAAAAATTGATATTTCCAAACTACCAAATGCAGCAGACATTATTGAGTAAGTAGTGTTTCTATCTGTTGATGAGAGTAGAGAGACTTGAAGGATACTCTAACCAAATATACATAAATTAATTATTCCCATTAAAAATAATGTTTCAGAAATATAAAAATGCATCTATCATTTTTATATTTCTAAAACATCTGTCATAGGAAACATTTTGGATTTTGACATGTCTTAATCTTACTTACTTAATAGTACAGGTGTAATTCAAGACATTTTAAAATTTAGGTTTATGGAATTATTGACATCCTTAATTTCATTTTTTGCTGTGAATGTTATTTTGACTGCCAGGACAGATATTGGTATTGAAAATTGGAGTTTGAAATAGTTGCATTTTTTTCATATGATGTTAAAATGGTTGCTAAGATCTGCTGAAGTGTAAAACCACAGCAAAAGAAAAATAATCAGCTTAACACTTCCATAAAGGCCAGCTTGTTAGACTCACTACTTGTGACTGAAGTTGAAATTAATCATGGCTTGCTCGGTGTGCAAAGACTATACCATAATAATATAATATACAACACGTGAGCTAAGCTTTGTAATGCATCAGATCAGAGGATTCCTGGTTGAAATAAAGAAACTTGTCAAAGCCAAAGAACATAAATCGATGTAGAGAGACATTCTTTCTACTCACTGTATCTTAATGCTGTAGAATCTCCATTCTCTGAAAAATTGTAGATGTTTTCTGAGGGCAAAACAAATAGTGATCAACGGGTTATTTAATAATTGCAACTGTGGATCTTTTGATGGCCTAATATTAAGGGTATTACAAGAAGGTGACCAAATCCTGACTAAACTAAGCCATGTTATTTGTTTAAATAGCATCCGCTTTGATTTTATTTCTTGTAAATTAAAAAGCTGAAAATGAGCAAGCAATAGAAGCACAGCTGCTGTGGTGAGTGACAGTAAAGTGCACTTAGTAAAAGTTCAGATGGATTGGACAGATGAACATGCAAGCATTAAAAACAGGTGTCCAGATGGATGACGGCTATGCTTTGCTTTCCACCGTTACATAAATACTTGATGTAGGAGCTTGTCTGATTATACAAAGATATCAAGCTTGGTATTACATAGCAATGAATCTTAAAGTATCATTTTTTCTGATATAAAAAAAATCCACTGAAATTCACTTTTCAAAATACACACTGCTATGAAACAAATGTAGGGCAGCTTACATGTTTCTTCTGCTTTTTCTAATTGTCACACTTCAATAATTTAGAAGATAAAGAACCTCTCTCTTACAAAGATGGCCTGGGCAAATGCAACAAAGCTGTCTTCAAATTATGTTTTCATTTTGTCAGAAAGAGATGGGAAAGAGGTGCTATGTGGGGCATAAAAACATTTTTGTGATCTCCAAAACCCTTGAGAAGACATTCTGTGGACTGACGAGACCTTGGTGGAGTTTTTTGGGGGATATGTATAACATTAAATCTGGTGGAAAACTAGCACAGCATGTCAGAAAAACATGGTGGTGGTGTCATGATGGTCTGAGGATGCTTTATTTTTAACAAAATTGATGGAACCGTAACTTGTGACATTTACAAACGAATAGCCCGCAGGACAGAGATCCAAAGCGCACCAGCAAGGCTGAATTTAATCAATTATGCAAAGAAGAGTGGTTCAAAGTTTCTCCACAGTGACGTAAAAGAATCATTGTCAGGTATTGCTGCATGGCAGCTGTTGCTACAAAGGGTGACCTTTGTTCCCTTCTTACTTGTTGTTTGTTCAGATATTAACAGGAAGGATTCTTTACACTTCCAAATATGCCAGCTGCATGAATGTAATGGATTCGTGGCTCATCTCTGACCTAAAACTGAATCAACACTGGAAGCAGGAGGTTGCTGCTTCAGCATCTTCAGACCTGACAGATACTTTACATGCTCCAGCACAATATTGTAAGAAATAAATGTTTTTTTTGTGCTGCTGGAAATAATTCTTCCATACATCACGGTAGCAAAGTACAATTTGTCCTCCTGCATTTTCATTTTCCATATAAGGTAGACATGAGTGTTTTACCATTTGGCTCTGAATTGAATGCATACTTTTTATGACACTGTAATTCTGATTCAGCTTTATGTTCATCTCGTTCCACTTACCTGCTTTAGTTTCTGCCTCTTTTAATGCCTCCTGTGAGGAAGAGGGACATGCAGAGAACTTAAATTAGAATCGCCTGAAAAGGTGAATCTGTCATGTCTCATCAGAAACAGTCTTAAAAAAAGAAATATATTGTTATAACACACTTTTTTTGGTGGCATTCTGAATCTGTGTCTGACGCCTTAACCAGCTAAAACCATGGTGATGGTTTCATTTTGAATCCCTGGCATTTGAACCAAGCTGAAATTTCTGCCTCGTCACAAGAGGGAGCGACTGAGCAGGAAAGGCTTGGTGTAGAACTGTGCAAAGCTTCAATTACGAAAAAGATATATTTAAGTTTGCTTTTTCTTGGGCCCCCTTTAACAGAAATGTGACACCTTTTACTGCACCTTGTAAGATCGGATTTAAAACAACAAAAATAAATTAAACTTATGCAACAGATGCACTCTGTATTTGTGAAGTTATCCAAAACTTCCCCCAAAGCAAATTATTAAACTTACTTGCTTATTAGAAGAATTATGTAACAATGTCACTTCCATCTTACCTTGATGAAAATTAATAATATGCATTTGTATATTCAAAAATTTTATTAAAAAAAATGCAACTAGATCTAACTGTTGATCTAATGAAAAGAAATTGAGTCATACAGTAGATCCAGAGACGCTGCAGAACGCACCGGACAACTCAATTGCTTTTTTTTTTTAAATTAGCAACAGATGTGCTAATAAAATACATAACTGGTGGCAAAACAATTATTTAAGAGTGGATCAAGCTCTGTATTTTTTTATGTTAAAGTGCTGCTCACTTTCATAAAGTTCCTGCTTCTCAACAGGAGGTGCTACATCAAAGCTACACTGAGCAAGCAAATGCATTATGCATGGCAGAGAGCCACAGAGAGGCGATGTGGGAAATTTCCTGCCTAATAGAAGGTGATGTAACAAACATGTTCAACATATTCCAGCCCCTCTTTTGTGTGCACAATGCAAGGGTATGTGCACTTCCACAAGAGATTTGCTCACCATTTTGTGATCTTTTTGTGCAGTCACCTGCTGATCCTCCGACTGCAACCTGAGACGGACACACAAGTGTGTAAGTACGCACATGGACGAAAGAGGCGGTGCATTCAAACTCTGTGTAGCTTCACAGAGCAGTAGAAATTGTACTATGGTGAAAGATAATTCAATTCAGTACAAAAACGCTTTACTGATCCCAAAGGGAAATTAAACAAATCAGAGGAGGAAAAACAGTTCAACAGTGGCATTTGTCAGTTTTTAAACTAATATTGATGTCATGCGTTTACAGTGTGTGTAAAATGTTCTACTGAAAAGAGGATCTTTTTTGAAAAAGTGTACTTCAGATCTTGAAGACTATAAATATAACATGATGACAAAAAAAGTAAAAATACCAACCATAGATTTTGTGGCTGAGCTCTAATGACCAGTTTCGTAAAGCTCAGACCTGCAGGTATCAGTTTTAGCTGACTCCTACTTCTCTTTAGGAGATTTAAACTCCAAATTGCTTTCTTCAATGACTAAACAAAATGTTTCCACCAAAATAACACTTTTGTTTTTCAAAAACAAAAGTGCCATTTACTTGTTATTATAACCCTGCTAACAATTTTCTTTGATTCTTAAGAAATTATTTAAAAATACATATTTTTTGAGTCTCTAATCGCTCCGTTCCAGTAATTTTTTAAATTTCTTGACATATCTATAGAAAAAAAAAAATCTGTCGATAAAAATGAGAACATAATGTGCCAAAGTTAAAATCTCACGAAAGCAAACAGAATGTAAAAGGTTGCACCCATGAATTTAAATTATCTGCTATGTACCAGCTGTACACACACAAAAAAAACAACAAATTATGTTGCCAGCCTTTCTGCCCGTTTTAACAATTCCAAACTCTTTCTCTTTCTCTGACTGGTATCCACATACACACAAAACATACCTGTCAGCATGCTTTTCCATATCCTGCTCCTGTGTTCCCCACAGAGAGGAAAAGGTGTTCTGGGTGTTTGGTGACAAGGGAGACAAAGGATTTCCTTCCATCAGCCACTGATCTCTTAAAGACTTCCTCTGGAATATAAATAAGAGGGTGAGGGGGAAAAAAGATGAGCGTTAATCAAGTTTTGCCTGTTCTGAAGGGCTGTGCAGAGCAGCTCTGTGTGATTCTGAAGACAGCTACATTAGTCTGACCCAGAAGAACGTTCCACTGTTATAGAAAACATCTTGCCCTGTTCCAGCACCAATGAAATCCACATTGATGATCCCACATTATGAAGAGACTCCTTTTGGCCCACGCGAGTCAGTAAATAAGCACCTTTCAGGACCCCTATTGCCATGGAGTGGGATTTAAGACATCCTCATACACCTGCTTCAACAAACCCACTCATCTGGACAAAGTGCACTGTGAGGATATGTTTTTTTTATTATTATTATTTCTCCAGTGCATTTAACATAATTCAGCTTGATTTCCTTTGTTAGACACAATACGACACAGGTGGGAGCCTCAACAATCACCTGGATCAATGACTTCCTGACAAACAGACCACAGTCTGTGAGACTGAAGTGTTGTGTGCCTAACCAGGTGGTCAACATCACATGAGCGCCACAAAGTTGTGTCCTGTCATCTGCAGAACTACTCAGAGGAGCAGCGGAGCAAGAGGGGAGCAGACTGTGCTTTCAGTGTTTGGAGGAGTGCAATCTCCTCTTCCTCATCTGTTGGGGTGATAGCATCAGAGCTAGTTGCTTAAAAAGGTAAACAAATTGACAAAGAGGGCTAGTTTGTTCAGTGGACTGCTTTTAAATCTCTAGAGATGATGAGATTTCTTCGGAAAACAAAGAACATCATCAACAATCCTCTTCATGACTTTAGAGGACTCTCTGCTGTAATACTGACCACCACAAGAGGTTGTTCTTCATGCCCAGCCGACCACCATCTACAACTCTTCTTGAAAAAACTTAACTATGGCTTGCAGCATTTATTTATAATCTTTTTTTTTAACTGAACTGAAAACACCTCAAATATTTTCCACTTCTCCGAGGTCTCGCAAAAATGTTAGCTGCAGCGTTAGCATCTTTGTTATGTATGTAACAAAGATGCTACATATCTTTGGTACGTACAAAGATATGTGACAAATATCTTTTACATATTTTAGATCTTAAAATAGTACAAGGATGTTACAAATAAAAATGCTGGTTGGTTAGCTGTTATTTACACGATCTTAATATATTTTAAACACCACATTAAGTTAATAGAAAACAAACTAGGCTACCAAGATTTCATTAAGATTATTGAATTGGCATCAACTGGCAGTTAGCTACCTAACTGTCATAACTTAGCCTTCAGGAAAATATAAAACAAACACACATTTAAAAACAGTAAATTAATAAAAAACACATGACAAATAGTGTACCTTCAGCTAATATACCAGTCAAGGTAAATGTTGTCCTGTTATTCACCCACTTTTTCCTCATTCACAAACAAGTTAGCCACTTGCAACTGTCTGTTATGGTCCTGTTATTATCCGGTTGCTACGGGAAACAGAATGTTCAAATGAAAATAACTGCCTGTCACCGTATCCAAGCAACAGTGAAAATACCTTGTTTGTTAATCTTTGGACTTTTATTTTGAGACACTGCATAATTTAATTCAAATTTAATTCAAAAGTAATTTATTAATTCCAAAGGGAAATTAAATGTTGCTGTAACTCATATTATCCAAGGTTCTTTAAAACCCCTCAACTGTCATGAGGACAGAGGTGTCCCCATGGACTTACTGACTTGCATGTAACTATTTTTGGGGTGACAGTTGAAAGAGTTGAGTAGCTGTATGCTAATATGGGTGGGAACACTTCTGAAGCAGTCTGTATTACAGTGAAGCCTCTGACTGAAGATACTCTGTTGTAAAGCAGTCTCATGAAGCGGATGCTCATGGTTGTCTGTAACTTTGCTAATTTTATTAAGAATTCTTCATTGCACCATCATCTCCAGTGGTTCTATGATAGTCTCTAAACGGAACTGTTGTCCAGGTAAACATGAGGTTATTTTTATTCCTCACCTATCTCCACTTCTGTTTCACCATGATTGAAATAGTGTTTGACCTAATTCTGTTTTTTCTGAAATCTACAATCACACCCTTTGTTTTGTTCTCATGTGAACATCATACGATATGATGATTGTTTCCACACCATGCCACAAAGCGCTCCACCACATTTCTGCTGTACTCAGCTTCTTGTCCATCTCTGATGCACCCAACATAAAATTAACATAAAATCATAAACTCAGCAGAACCATTATCTACTGAGGTTAGATAATGAATAGGAAGTCAAATGAACATGTCAACCAGCTTATTTCTTATGTTTAGCCAGTTAGGCTATTGATTGCTGCATGGCACAACTTAAATATGCTCTTATTTAAGTTGGCATGCAATTCATGATGCCATCATGCCATCATGAATTGCATGATGGCAACATCATGCAATTCAAACTACGTTTTACTTAGATTAGGCTGAATTATATAAGAATCTCTGCCAGCTTTGATAGTACACAGTACACTACATGATAGTAAACATGTTTCCTTTCTGCTTTGTAGAATAGCTCAGTCAGTCAGATTGGAGAGTATGTTGTGAGAAAAATGTTTTACGTTTTTGCCCTAGCTTCTCAATTGGATTTATGTCTTTACTTTGACTGAGCCACTCCAATTATGGATAATCCTAGCCCACTCTAGACCATTCCATTGTACCTCTCTGCAGCTCCTCCAGAACTGCTTCTCCGATTCAGAATCTCCTTGCCAGGCCTGCCATTTCAAGTCAACATATAGCTTGAGGGGTTTGCAATTGTGTCATACTATTTCCATTTTTAAATAATAGACTGAACAGTGTTTCATGAGATGCTTAAACCCTTTATCTGGTGTTCCCATGGACCCATTGACTAGCATGTAGGTGTTTTGATGGTGACAGCTAAGATTGTTCATAACTCAACCCTACTTTAATGATCTCCACAATCTGTATGTTGTGTCCTCACAATATTGTTTGGCCACTAATTATTATCTAACAATCATGTGAGGCCTTCACAGAACAGATGGACTCATGCAGAGGATACATTTCACACAGGCACAACATTAACTTATGTGGCTTCTCAAAGCAGTTAATTGCATTGGGTTTTATTTAGGCAAATTAGAGTAGTAATTAATGCTAAGTGCACTAAACATATAGAAGATATTAATTTTTTTAAAGAAATAAGAAGAATGTATTATTTTCCTTTCATTTCATAGTTATGCACTACTTACGGTTAGTCTGTCACATAAAATACCAATAAAATATATTCAAGCTTTTTAGTTGAAAAGCAATAACATATATATATAAACCTAAACCTAAACCTAAACCTGTAAACCTAAACCTTTTATGTACGATTTCCATCCACCAGAAAGGCCCAGATTTCCAACCTTTGGTAACCGTTAACCTGTAGCTACCTACTTACAGTAACTGAAGGCGGCACAATACCACCTCTGTCTCCTTGTGAAGAGCAGAACAAGTCTGGCTCTGTTCCTTTTCCCTGTACAGGGCGCTGCCTTCTCTACAGTTTCCTGCAGGCAAGGAGCTGCATGCAAGTTGATGCTTTCACGTATCGCTTATTTATATTTGCACTGAGGTCAGCTTCACTGCCAAAGCAAATGGATTCACTAAAGGCTGCGATGATAACTTCTCCCGTAAAAGTGCACATATCTGGATTGCAATTCAAGGTCAATATTTAAAATCTGTAGCAATTATTATTTTTTTATAAAAAATTGCTTTCCACTGTTGAAGCACGGTGCACAAACTCCCAGTTAGACTGCAGGGTCGACGCTTTCCTACATGTTTCATACAGATACCTTCATGGACCACAAAAAAATGTGTCCTTCTACTGGACAAACTTTGCACAATTTGAGGAATGTGCCTAAGGGCGGCAAAAGACCGTGGAGTAGGAAGTGGAAACGGCAGTTTGGAAATGATGTGAAAACAATGGAGCAGCGCTGTGACTTGCAGAGTGTGTGTAAACAGTCACATAAAAATGATTTTGGCAAAGGAAGGGGCTGCCTCTAGGATTCCAGGGAACAGGCAGAAGCACGAAACGTGACAGGATATACTTACAGGTCATCTATGCGAGTGTGTGGAGAGAATGTGTGAAGAAAGTTGACATACAAACAAGCTGGAGTAAATATACAGATGATGTTTGCTGAGTGAAATGAAGGCAGGATGTAAATGGGCGTGTGTGTGTGTGTGTGTGTCAGACCTTGAGCTGTTGTTGTCTAAGCCTCTCATCCTCCTTTTCTCTTCTGACTTTGTCCTGCTCTTCCTGTAGCCGGCGCTTCTCCTGGATAAGAACAAGAGACACGGCAGAGAAAGAGACTAAAGGGTTTAGTCTGCACACAGCACAGGAAGAGTCAGAATCACAATGCTTTAATTGTTATTGTACTGAAGCACAACAAAATCCATTTCATTTCAGAAGTATTATCACGTAAAGTGCGAGAGGGACCTATTTCTGAACAAATAACAATTCATCATAAACACAGTTAATCTAAAATAAAACATAAACTGAACCAAAATAATTAATTAAAATACATTATTAGAGAAGACTCAAAGTGTTTATTTTGGTCTGTTGCACCTGGAATCGAAACAAATTTTGGTTGGGCTTTAATTTTAATTTAAGCACATTCACTATTTTGATGTTGCACAATATTTTAAACACTGAAGCGAGGAGCATATGAAAAAAGAGAAGCTTTTCCAGTGTATTTGTGTTTGGCACACCTTTGCAGATGGACAGTAATCTTTTCATCAGAGGGGACAAAAAGAAATGTTCCAGCTCCTTTCAAGCAGGCTGGCTTCTGCTGCTCTGCAGCGTTTGTAAGAGCCAGCTGGAGATGGAGGTCTGGGCTTTCACCGCATCACTCAAACACATGAATAGAGCTGCTCCAATAGCAGCCTGTTGCTGTGGACTCAAAATGTGTTTTCGTTTGTTTGTCTTTTACTGTTTTTTCCCCATTTTCCATCAAGCTGTTTTTCTATCATTTTAAAATGTTTGTCTAATGACTTTAATGCTTTGCTGCATTAGACATTTTTGTTGGCACTTCCTGTGCATTTCCAATGATAAGTCACCATGCCAATGGGAGACATTTATATAATCTGCAATAGCAATCAATCAATCAATCAATCAAATTTATTTGTATAGCACATTTCATCAACAAGGCATTTCAAAGTGCTGTACATCATAAAAACACAAAAAGGAAAAACATCAGTAATTAAAGATGTTTCAAAGCTCAGGTACTCAATGAGCTGAAGAGGAGATATGAAGATAACATGTAAGTTATTTAAAAAAAAGAAAAAAAGACAAAGAAAAAAAGGCACTATGAGTGCATTAGAGAGAGATTGTGAAAAAATTAATAAATATTGCAACTTTCATAATTTTCATAGAGCAACCAACTTTCTTATCACTAGCTTTTAAAAAAAAATCACTTACACTCTACCCTTCAAACCAAAGCGATACTTAAACTGTGATTTTATTTTTTTTTAAAGAACTATATTATTATACTCATCACTGCCTTTATCTTGTGCTTCTTGCCATTACTCTGACTTGCTTTAAGTCTTTAGACTTCATTTTGAATTTTATGCATTTAATTTGATACTTTGATTATATTCTTCAATTTCTTTAACAATTTGCATAACCACATTTATTTGCCATCCGCTGACTGTTTCAGTACATTAGGCACAAACTCGCTCATTCACATTCAGTGAAATATTATAAAGAGAGCTGCTTAATCTCTTTATGCTGTGTGTTTTTATGTGTGCGTACTCACAGCAATGGCCTCCAGTCGCTGTTTGTATTTCTCGGCCTCATCCATCCTGGCACCTGTCAGACACCAGGACACGATCAAAGTTTAGAGCTCTGTGGTTAACAAACACACAAACACTCAACTGGATCCATTTACTCTACAAGTTTTTATCACGGTAGGGGGTTTGGAAAGAGTGACCCCCTTCTCTCCCCTCCCCCCCCCCCTCCCCCTCTGTACTTTCAAAAAAAAATAAACAACAAAAATCCATGGGATTCATCTGAAATCCAACAGAAGCATGCTTCTGTTGGTGTGTCAATTTTCCCAGCTTTTGTGCTGTAATTTTTTTTGTTTTCCTCTTTGTAAGTGTAAATGTTGGCTGTCATCTGAAGAGAAGAATCAAAGAGCATTTCTGCACAAGTCCCCAAACTCCCGCAGTCTTGTTCCTGCAACATCAGAGACTGAGTAGGCAAGCTGATGAGTGGGAGCAAGATCAGAGGCAGAGGCTCAGGTTCAGCCTTCACAGTTGGCAAAGTGTGTAATTTGGCAAGCATAAGGCAACATGTGCCCTTAACTACAGAGCTCCTCTGACCCACAGTCCCAAATAAAAGCTACAAGAACGTCCCCCTTCCGATCCAT
The DNA here is from genome assembly GCF_003331165.1 of Xiphophorus hellerii. NCBI lineage: Eukaryota > Metazoa > Chordata > Actinopteri > Cyprinodontiformes > Poeciliidae > Xiphophorus > Xiphophorus hellerii. Next base: position 11,199,219 of record NC_045676.1, on the reverse strand, counting down.
AGTTAATCTTCAAGTTTTGTCGTGACATGTTGTCTGAGAAAAGGAGCAGAGGAAATATTAGGTTTTCCCTGCAGCTAACACTAAATTGGAAAATATTTGAGTTCTGCAAAACCCAAAGGTATAAGAGAGCTTAAAGGATAATAATACATAGCAACAAGCTCCTCAACACTATCATTCTTGTGCTCTCACAAACTACAAGAACAAAAAAAACCCAGCTCAAATTTCTGGTATTATCAATTGAAAGGACAAACGAAAAAATCTTACGAAAAGCTAGAAATGTACATTTATTGACAATAATTTTACCCAAACAGTCGTTTTTCAAACCCAAACCTTTTGAAAACCTTTTTCAGGGTTTGATAATTATACAACCTGGATTTTACAAACAAAAGTAGATGTTAAAAAAAAAAAAAGTGGTATTGTGAATTCTTGCCAGATGCACTGCACTCAAACACTCCTATTCATCCCACTGTTATTTTAATTTTCAGTACAGACCAGGTCAGCGCCTTTCCAACCGCTTAATATTAACTTGCTTTGGCTCATCCGAAATTAGTTGTGACAAGTCCTTGGGGTCGTGGTCCTCTCAATTTCAACCATCTGTCAATAAGAAACAGCTGAGACACGGCCAAAGCTCAAACCTGCCATAAACTGGAAACTGCTGGATCATCAATATCACTTTCTACTCCTTCATGCTTGACTGAAAGTTGCAGGAAATAAAGTTTTAATCACTGTGCCAACTATCAATGTTAATGGCAACATAATGCTCTGGGGTTGTTTTGTTGCCATGGATAATAGCGTTTTGTATGTGGGGAGAACCTTTTGTTTGCTGAAGTTGAGCCAGATGAAGTAAAAAACTTTGCCACTTGAGGAGTTCTGGGTAGGACGTATTTACAAAACAAAAAAAGTTCATCTTCACCTTAAATGTAAAATGTATATTTTTGTAAACTCTCTTTACTGTTGATGATTATTTCAATAATCAATTAATCACAATTAATTATTTCAGTCCAAGTTGACTATCTTAAAAAGTGAATAATTCCATTCAAGAGGAGGGAATCACATATTCAGCTAGGATGCTAGAGCCTTGATGATGGTCACAAAAAGTGTTTGGTAAAGTTGTAACATTTACCCAAATATTATTGGTATGTATGGAAATATCTGAGCTATGGGTTACAGACAATTCATAAAATTGTGCAAATAGTTCTTGATTTTTTAAAAATTGCTTTACAGAGTGTTCTCTGTCATCATTCCACTCTGAAAAAAGAGCAATTCAAATAAACCATTGACAGCCCCAAAATATATAATTCATGGCCATGATGAGTGTACGCAAATTTCAGGCTGCAACTGTAGATCTTCTAGTTATATATATATTGTATATATAACTAGAAGATCTATATATATATATATATACTGTATATATAACATGTGCTGTGTGTGCTGATGCTATGCTGCACACACCCAAGGAGCTCACACACTCTACAAATGAGGTCTCTCCTTTCTTCCCAGAGGGGAGCTCTGCACAGCACAGGCTATTGTTGCTCCCTCAGAATGGAAGATCTTCCAGGGCCTTAGAGGATGTTAGTTATCATAGATAGAAACCTCATCTTCTTGATGCCAGAGGGATTCCTCCTGGCACCCTCCAGGTGTAAGCGGGTGGGTGGATGGGGGTGAGGGTGGGAGGATTACAAAGAGGTCCCTCATAAACGCTGGCAAACACATCGGTGTGCTCGAAGAGAAACAGGAATAAAAGAAAAAGAGAGAGAGGAAACGGTGGAAAAAAGTCTAACCTGCTTTTCATCATGCAACTCTAAAAAAAGATGCACACAGACGATTCAGAAACATTCCATCGATGCAGAGCAACAGAAGTAGAAAAAGACACAATTTTTCCATGGAAGGCTTTTGAATGACTGAAGGTGCAGTGACAGCTTACAGTATTAGCCTCCGTAGGGAGTGGAGGCTTGTATCTCATCAGGACTTGAGGAGAACGCCTAGAATAGCAGTCTGAGATAAACAAGCAAACACAAACCGAGGCTTTGATGAGGAGGTATTGAGCAGCTCCCTGAAGACACGCACTGACTTCAATAATTAAGCAAGATACAGGAGCACAGAGATGGGAGGGCTGACAAAGTCAAAAAGTTAGGAGATGGTAAGAAGATGGAAGGAAAGAAAAAGACAGGAAGGAAATGAGGCGACACGAGGTGTAGCACCTGGTTAGCTGGTTTGGGCTTCGGCTCTGTTAACGTCAGCATGTAGGGAATGAGCTGTGACAGGAAGGTAAATGTAAACATGAAAGAAGGCATCAGGAGGTTTCAGAAGATTCTGAGCTCTGTGAACCAGAGTGGTTCACAACACTCTCTCTACGTCAAATCTTTAATGACTGAAATAATGCTTTTCATCAGATGCATGCATACTAGCCTGCCTATAACACAGATGTAGGTTATGAATTCAAATCATGCTAATGGACATTGCGTCTTCTAGAGCATTTTGTGCCCCCCCAAAAATCTATGAAAACAGCAGCCCGACACAGCATAACTCCTCCACCCATCACACAACAAAAAACAGCAAACAGCAGCAATTTAAAATAATTAAAAAAAAAACAACAAGTTATATCTGCTTTTTACACAGACGTGCCATATTTGCTGCATAATCAAGCCGCAGTCAATGTATAATTTAACTTGTTAGACTGTCAGGAACCTTTTCCCTCAACCAGGGTAGTTCAGAGCTATGATTTATCCTCTCTCACCCCAACCCAAAGATTATGTTTCAGTAACAATTCTTAAACATAGTTGGTATCATTTATTAAAGATCAGTACATTTTACACTTTTCTTATAAGAGATCTTAATGCTGTTTCACAGAGTAAAAATAACCCTGATAATCCTCCTCTTCATCTCACTTTTACTACAAATGCAAGTGAATGTAGAAGTCTGCATCTTTGATCATTTAATATTTGCTACAGTTATGCAGAGATTGGGATCTTGTTTATCCAAGTTATAGGCTGAAGCTGTTAAAGTTTCGTTGCTTATAGTTTTATTATAGAAAACCCATGTTTTTTATTTTAGAGAAGGAGCCTTTTATTTTCCATTTCTCTTTTATACACTTGGCAGCAGTGTGCAGAAGAGAGCCAGACAACCCTCTCAGCGGCAGCAGATGTAATTTACATATCGCAAACACTACACAGCAGGGAAAAATGCACAACAAACAGCCCAGGGGACGTTAAGGGTTCAGGGTAGGTAAGTTCCAGGGGATAAAGGTTCAGGGTAACTTAATGGTGACGTGCCTAATGATAAACTGATGAGTCAAATCAGGAAAACTGGAATCCAGAAGGTGGAATAGAAGATGTGAATAGAAGCAGAACAATACACTTACATGTTGTATAATATGTACAGTGTTTAATGGGCAGTGCTCACATTTTGAGAACAGTCAGAAGTTGTTTTTTCATTTGAATTCTTTGATCTGACCATGGATCTTCACACCTTAACTGTGAATGTTCACACGACTCCCACAATCATCACGAAGAATTAAGAAGGAAGAGCAGTTTACAAATTTGGTGTGGGACTGAACCTGCACCTCTGTTCAGTCAGATTAAATCAAGCATATCTCAAAGAAATAATGATTCCAGACTCAGAATACAGAACACTATGGTAATATTTTTTAAAAAATATATTAACAAACTTACTCTTCATGACAAAGTCGTAAGAGAAAACCATGAAAAGAAACAGAGATTAGTAGCAAAAACCCAGCAAGGATGATTCTCCTATAGAACCTCATAAAAAAGAAGCTCAGATTATTTACATCAGACAAAGTTTAGCTTTTAAAATGTATCCACTCACAGGATGATGGGCTACATCGCTAAGCAGTCCCCTGGCACTTGTTGATGCAATGAACTGAGGTAAAACCACCAGAAATTAGGCAGGCTGCAGATGTATCTCTATATGTAACCAACGTGTTACAGATTTGTGTCATTTATGAGCTTTTGAAATGCATGAGAGCATATTAGTGAAGTAGGAGGACACAGCCTTCCACTCCCTACAGAGATCACAAATGTGAGTCCAAGCGGTCATCACCTGGAAAAACACCATGAAGCTTAAAATGTCTTAAATTAAGACAGCAGTGAGCTGTTGGCTGTTTTCTTTGTAAAATGCGATATACATTAGGAAGCAAATTACCATCGTCTGTATTGATCTAAAAAGTTTTATGATGTGGGGACCACAGCTGACAGCAATTACAAAAGCTAAGCTGTTAAAAGCCTCTTGGTGTGCCAGAAAAAATGTCGCAACAATCCAATGTCTGTTTTTATGTGCTATATAAATACATTTACGTTGAGATTTTAGTAAGACCTGATTCTTGTCAGTTTTTTTCAGAAATATGCATTTTCAGCAAACTTGGAAAGCGGAAACCTTGGGGGTAACTCCAAAGATTCCATAGAATTTTGTCATTTTGTCAAGTTGAGAAACAATGTCATTCTCTGTTTGTCGATTACAATTTTCAGGAGTTTTTGCTGGATCACAGCACAGATGGATAGTTTAATGTCCAAGATCACATCATTTACATTGGTATTCCTGCAGACCGATGTCCTGATGTCACAATTGATTCATTTATGTTTGGTTGTTTATCAAGAAATTGTTTATTTCTTGATAAACAACCCAGCCAGAACCCCAACTGGTTCTGGCTGGGGGAAACCCCAACTGGTACCCCCACAACTTTCTCAGTTGTGGCTGAGAAAGAACTAAAATATCAGGCCCATACCCAGAGCTGGCATTAAGCAGGATCACTAGTTAACTACAGATTGGCAGAAAACCCACATACAAAGGAAAGAAACTTAGCTCAGGTTTGACCAGGTTAATCATTTTAGCTTTTGAGCTAGTGCTAATTAAATGCAGTTGAGGTTCCTTAAATGCAGAAGCTGAACTGACGATTATACAAATTGCATTGCATTTAAAAGGTATTCATAGCACCTTTTTCAATTTGTTAGTTTTATTTCAAAATAGATTAACTACTACCTCGGCATTTAATACTCCAGAATGACAACACGTGATTTCTTACATTTGCGCAAATACCTTTAGAAGACCAGAAAAAAAAAAATCACATGTATGCAGCCTTTCCTCATTATTTTATTGATGCACCTTTGGCAGCAATTACACTATCAAATCTTCTTGAGTGTGATGCCACAAGCTTTGCACACCTGTCTTTGGGAATTTCCATCCATTCTCAACCTCCAATGAAGCTGAATCAAATCAGTGGTTCCACTACCAGGCCTCTGTGGAGCTGAATGACATGCTGATGAGGGAATTCAAGCATTTGATTCAGGTGTGTTGCTGACGGGCTGCATCTAAAAGTTGCAGGATAGGAGTTTCACTACAAGCTAATGCATTTTGATGATTCAATCAGCTGGATGTGACCTTGCATTTGACCAGGTTGATTCTGTTTAGTTACTATAGAAAAGAGGCACTTTTGAAACAAAGTTTTTACTGGAATATTTAAAAAGAAAATGGACATAAAATCTTAACCAAAAGGTAGTTGCTTTAAAATTATATTTGAATTTATTCAAATATATTGCATTATAAAGCAGTCGTTAATGCAGACAGACTTAAATCTTGTCCCCATAGAAGTCCAGCTGCCTCTCAAGTCTCTGCAAACTTTTCAGCAGTCCTTCTTCCCACCCAATTGCAAAAGAATGCGGTGTATATTTGCCAAGCAATGGATGTGTGCATGTTTATATAACAATGTATATTTGCTTTGCGAGGTGTTAGGAGAGCTGCACACAAAGCACGAGTTTAGTGACATCAGCTCTGTGGAAACAGATGGCAGAGCAGAAGGGGGTCTGGAATGCAAACTATAAGAATCGGCAAGTATTAACAGCTCACATTTTGTGACACCGAGGAAGTACATGATCAGATCAATGATCGAGAAAGGAAAGATTAGTGTGTTCCAGTTTCAACAGTTGAAGCCAAAGGTTTGCATACACCAAAGAGACATTTTCTGTTTGCTAAATGCCACACCAATGAGACAGAGAGATTTATTTATTAAAGTCTTCAAAATCAAAGTTTAGAGACAGTTCTACAGTATTTGGTAGGATTGTCTTTGGACTGTATGACTTCGGTTACATGTTTTGGGTTTCCTTCCACAAGCTTCTCACAATAGTTTGCTGGAGTTCTGGCTGGATCGTCCTGACAGAATCAGTACAACTCAATAAGATTTGTAGGCCACTTCGCTTGTAAATGCTTTTTCAAATGTGGCTACAAATTCTCTACAAAGTGAGATCAGGTCTATACGATGGCCACACCAAAACAATCCTGTTCTTGTTTGTAAATCACTTTATAACCAGTTTGGCTGTATGCTTAGTGTCACTACTGGTTGATGTCTTTAAATGTTTCAAAATTTCCACATAATGTTCTTTGCTCATGATGACATGAATTTTATGAAGTCTATCATTTCTTCCTACAGAAAAACAGCCCCACAACATGATACTGTCACTCCTATGCATCGCAGTTAGGATGTTACAAGCATAACCCGCTTTTCTCCAAATGTAACACTGGTTATTATGGCCAAAAAATTCCACTTTAGCTTTTATCAGATTATAGGACACATCTTCAAAAATGAAGATCTTTCTTCCTGTGTGCACTGGTAAACTGCAATATGGCTTTTTTTAGGTTTCGTTTGGTGTAATGACTTCCATACATTTCAAGGTGAATGTTAATTTGAACGTTTTGAACCAAAACACGTTCAACTCTGGGACTAACCTGTTTCCTTCTTGAGACACATGATGGTTAGATATTCCCATAATGCCATCATAATTATACTTCTTTATAATTAGTAGAACAGATTAATGTGGAACCTTAAAGCATCTTGAACTTGTTCCCAAGGATGAACCAGACTTACTCTTCTTGTTTGACCCATTGTGTCAAACAAGAAAGCAGGTGTGGCATTATAATACATCCACAGGTGTGCCTCCAATGTGTCAGTTAACTTGTAAGAGGTTTCCACTGCCATGACATCATCATCTGGTCTTTCATTCATTATTTAAAAAGACAGCAATCATTCTGTATTTATCGTTGTGATTTTCAAGAAATCAATAAATCTCTGAAATATTCTTTTTCTTATTATTGACATTTAGCAAATATAAATAATTTTTGTAATTTTAACTAAATAAAACAAGAAATGTTTGGTCTGATTTCACTTCAGACAATGAGAAAAAAATGTGAGATTTTTCATTCAGTGCATGCAAACTTCTGGTTCCAACTGCATAACACAAGGTTTGGCTGCATTTTGTCATCTAAACAAGGTGAGCGGTGACTTTTTAAATCACAGTCGACAAGCAAAGGGAAGGTCTTAATTACTTTTGGGAAGTGAAAATTGCACAAAGTCTGACACCCGACAAAATTGGTTTTTCCAACAGAAAAGTTGGTTTTGAAATGGATAAAGCAGGCTAACATCAGGGAAAACCAAACAATTTACCAGGAAACCAATCAATTTAAAAGAGCTCTGCTATGTCTGACAAGAAGCTTGATAAAATAGTAGTTTGCGAATGGACACAAAAAGAGGAGTGTGGTTTCTCTGCAACTTGCTTAGTGACATTTAGTGACCAAATATGGTCGAGGTGTATGTATATGTTTGGCATTATATACATGACTTTAAACTTGTGTGGATGGCACAAAATCCACGCTAAATTTAAACATGTGCATCCGATTGTTAAAATTCACTGAAGTTTAATCATCATTCCACCCTGGAACATGTGTGCATAAACATATCATTGCAAGCCCCAAATTAATATGAGATACCTGTTCATGATGAGTGCTTACTTATAAACTTTTGACTGTAACTGTATGCATTTAAATTTTGAGTATCTGCACACAGAAGGCAAAGAAAACTCTAAAAAAGAAAAAAAAAAGAAGCTCCATGCACAAAACAAATAAATGGTTCTGAATATAGTAGAGATGGTGTGGGGGCAGAGAGCGTCATTAAAAGGCCACAGTGTGACTTTCCCTATTGTACGATAATTATGCTGCTGCCTGCCCTGCTTCACAGAAAGCTGAGGTTTCTGCAGTGTTTTTCTGAGACGTTGCCGAATGGAGGTGGGAGATCACTATAAAAGCAAAAACTGTGCAGGAGGTAAAAACCAGCATGGCTTAGAGAACCAAAATTCCTTTTCTGAATTAGAATATTTATGATTTTGTTTTTAAAAAGTCTTATTACATAGCATACAGTGAATATTGCAGGGGTCCATTTAAGTACTTATAAACTTGGGATAACAGAAGACTTAAAAACAAAGCCTGTCCTATTTCGAGTGAAGACAAAAATTCAACCCGAGTCGTTTCGAATTTCCTGCGAAACAGACGGAAACCAGGCCAAGGCCATTGGAAATTGAAAATATCCTCCTACCCATGTGTTTAGGAACAGGAAGAGCACAAACAATGTCGACCAGACGATTAGAGATGGAACATGCAGTCGCACGATCCCTGAACCTGAGCATCCTCTGCTGTCATCGCCCGCCATCGCTCAGGAAAAGCCCGACTCAAACAGGCAGCAAGCCGTAAAGCAAATTCTTAGATAGAACTTCAATTGCAGGCGGGAGAAATGAAAGAGGCAATCACTCTGTAGCTTGAGAGATGGACGGAGTGGATTGTTGTAAAAGTGCTTTTTCATCAGTTATTGATTTTTAGTTGCTTTACAGACTCTGCAGCAGGAATCACATTATTAGAGATGGATATCCTGCGTATTGAGATAGAAATAAATCTCTCACACAGTGGAAGGCTGTGTGTCTGCGTGTACCGTACATGTGTGGGTGGTATGGGTGGAATTTGTGGAGCCTGGATGGCACTGCTGAAACAGCACAAGGTTCTTCTGATTGACAGTTCAGGTCAGCGGAACGAAAACACTACATTCCAGCTCTGTGCGTGTCTGTCTGCAACGTTCTGGACAGCTATATGTCACAGCTAATGGACAAGGGAATTTTGGAGCATGCAAGGTCTAACTGCTGTCTGACATCTACACCTCTTGAATCTGTTCACATTTTGGCCCCTTACATCCATAAACACGGTGCATTATTGTCAAGTGGGAGAAAAGTGACTGATGGTTTGCTTTTTTTTATTCCAAATAAACAAAAATGTGAAAAGTCTGCATTATATTTATGTTCAGCCCCTCTGAGTCAATACTTTTAACACATTTGTGATGCTACAGTACGTGCATGTCTCTCTTCGCACTGAATATTTTTTTTTTTGTCTACTGATCTTTGCAAAATAGCTGAAGCTAAGGCTGGGTTGGATGAAGACCTTCTGGAAACAGCTATGTTTTCTAGTTTTATCAAATATTCCCATTTTGATTTCATGACTGGGCCATTCTAAAACAAAAGTATGCTTTGATCTGAACCTCTGATGGCTGCAGTTACAGCCATACCAATGTAATAAAGTTACACCAAAAATTACAACACAGAATCATACATCAGACTACGTCTTATGTCTAAAGAAATTAAGACATAAGTGTAATTTACAGAGTAACACATTATTTGTTTTGGTTTAGATTTCATTTATTTACACGGTCAAATAAGACTGCATTCTAAAAAAAGTGTGCACTATTTAGTTAACCTTGTTATGTGTGTCTGACTTGATTTAATCTTTTTGTTTTCTGAGTTACCTTTGGCTGGTGCACTAAGGTGTAAAAAAGGAGCTGATTAGAAGATTGTGGGGAGGGGATTTGCTCATGTTAGTTTCAGATAGGTGTTTGTGCATTTTGTGGGCTGATGAGCTTTAATTTACGTTTCCCTTCTGTCTCATTTTAGAAGGTCGGTTTGATTGACTTAGTGTTGTTTTGTTTTTGTCCGTACTTTGAGTAGAGCTCTGCTACTTATTTTATGGGCCTATTATCTTGTTCCATTTTGTATAGTTTACCCAAGTGTGTTTATTTGCTGGACAACTGATTTTCTCCTAATCAACCATCCAGCAACCCCGTCTCTGTAGGAGAAAATAATCCCCACAGTATGATGCTGTCACCACAAAGTGGGGATACTTTCCTCAGGGCGATTTGGGTGATGGGCAGTGTTTTCACACACACACACACAGAGTGTTTCCTCTTGGCAAACACATACAATCTGGGTCTCATCTGACCGCAGCACCTTCCCCTCAGTACAGGAAACTGCCAACACAATTCTTATGGCTTTCAATCAGCAATAACTTTCTTCTTTTCACTCTTCAATAAAGGCCAAATTTGTGAGGTGCGTGGTTGATAGTTGCCTGGCAACAGATTGTCACAGCCAGGCTGTGAGAATCCCCCAGAGTTACAACGACCCTCATGGCTGCTTTCCTGATTAATCCTCTCCTTGCCCAACCTGTTAGTCCAGGTGAACGGACATGTCTTGGTCGGTTTGCAGTTGTGCCAAACTCCTCTTCATTTGCTCAGTGAAATGCTTAAGTATACATTTCATACAACTTAATCATTTTAGCTTCTTCACAAAATTCTGACCTATCTGCTGGTTTCTTTTGTTCACTAATGCTCTCTAACAAACATCTGAGATCTGCATTGAAAAGACGCATTTATACCGACATTAAATTCTGTACAAACCGACTCCAATTACCTATTAAGTGACTTCTGAAGAGCTTTATATTCACCAGATTTCATTTGGAGGAACCATAGTAAAGAGGGAAAATGATGTATGATTTACCTTGCACTTCACAACTCTGCATTGCTCTATTACAAAAAGCCCAATAAAACACAGACGTTTGTTGCTGTAGCGTGACGAAATGTGAAAAGGCTATGAGTGGCAGCGAGGTCCACATAATGTGTACATCTCTGAACACACAAGAAGTTAATCTGCCTGTCACATAAATACCTGTGGGTTAACTTTTGAGATACATACAGTAAGCCTGCTCAAATGATCACGAGGGAGAATGTAAGCTTCAGAGCTTCAAAGGAATGACTGCAAGGGAAAAATCAAACGAAATCTTCTAACAGGTCCCAGTGTTCAGTGGTTAGGAAGTTTAATGCACTGACAATCTGACTAAACAGTGTTGAGAGAAGAGACGGTGATAAAAAAGCAAAAAATAGCCCTCAAAGAAGCAAACTCCCTTTGCAATTATAAGAGAGATTGAGGGGGATCAACGGTGAACCATCAGGCTTCACACATACACACTGACTGACACGCCGACATACAAAAGAACACACACACATAAGACTAGTGTGTGTGCAGTACAGAGTCTCTGTTGAGCAGGAGGTGGATAGATCTTAGCCTTTGCCTGCTGCTGCCCACTGCAGAAACAATTGTACACAAAACAGACACCCACCGCTCTCCGTCTAAACTCTGCTGTGGCTGCTCAGGAATGCAATGCGACAGCTGTTTCCAAGTTTCACTGCTAAATCGGTAATGATTTCCTTTGGTCTCCCTCATACTTTTGCTCAGATTAATGCAGTCAGAACAGAGAGAAGAAAAATCATATTTAGTTGCATGTATTTCATTTGCAAACAATCAGTTTGGTAAATGAACTAAGAAACTGCAGAAATAAGCTGTGGCTAGACCAAGCATGTGACAATTGACATTGGTGTCAACTGAAAACAAAACCTGTGACATGTAATCTTAGAAAATAGAGGCTAGCAGACCCACATCTAATTGTTGCAACTTCTCCCCATCAGAGTCAGTGTATGTAGTGAATAAAACTTCCAGTGCAATGTCTTATTCTTGAATCGTTCAGCAGTATAATTCCAAGAGTCAATTTTCAAACTAAAGCAACTGATTATAAGAGTCTTGTCTTTAAACTATTTCCCTTCCTTCCTCTTAAATCTGAATGAGTTCTCTAAAATGACATTGTTTGGGCTTTTTAAAGAACTTAAGAAAACTGACAGTACTTTCTTCGGAACCCCTAAGGATAAAACTACTATTTACCATGATAAAAACTTCTCACAGTTGAAATGAAATCATCATTAAAACTTATTTTAGTACAGCCTGCAAAAAAGATAATAATAATACATCTAAATGTACACAATGCAAAAAAGAAAGATTTTTTTCAATTTTTTTATTATGCATTCTGTGAAAACATTCTGAAGTTTATCAAAATCTGCGGAATAATTGCAAATTAGATCAGAAGTTTGAGATTGTGGTCAACATCGTCCAAATGTTGGTCCAGCAATCCATTTCCTAAACAAACTAGGGGATTTAAATAATAATTCATGCATACTAAAGATATTTGATATTTGGTAAATTGGTTCAAGCTTCTTCCTGTATTCTCACCACATTAGACATGGTTACCAGACATTTTTATTCTAAATTAAACTAGAAACACAAGCAACATCTCTAATAACTCCTATTTAGCAAGCCTCGCGACAAGGTCAAACAAGTTTGTTTACTTCTTACGCCTCCTGCCAAACATACAGATGGCTGAAGTAAATCTAATTAGCGAAAATGGCTACACAAAAGCTCTTTGAGTGGCACAGTTTTTGGTGAGGTTTTCTGATAAATAAACTAAGCCAAAATCACCATCTACCAGCTGCATCTGCACATTTGAAAGAACAGATCTGGAAGGGTGTAGGATCTTGAAAATTCTGACCAAAGCAACAAATATAAATGATCCACTCATTCCATGAACAAAAAGGGCTACAGCAATTAGCAGAATTATCCAGAAAAATAAGTCTAAAATATTATACTTTTTTTTCTTCCTGGGAAAGCTAAAGATAAACAACATGAGCCCCTATTCTGAAGGGGAGTTCACATCGATTCCACCAAAAACCAGAGCATGCGGCAAAGCATAGCTCCCTGAAACTGCAAACTTTCCAGTTTTGCTCTATTTACAGATGCACTGTCACTGAAGAAACTACCCTTAACTGGGCTGAGATCAGGTTCATCTTGGTGCGCTTCAGTGGAACTCATCCAATGTATTTTAATGGCAAAAACTGATAAGGATCAAGCAATGTACCACAGCACTCATATCCAGCCGCTCACACAGATCTGCCATCACTTCAACCCACAAAACCAAATTACTCTTTAATAAGTCAACTATTACAACTCTGAGAGAACCTCATTAGTCGGCTCATAATATGTCAACTTCCACCTTGTAACCACCTTAATAATGAACAATATTTTCTGTTTGTTGTTTTCTTTGTTTTGTATTTGTTCACAAACGTAATGTACCACACATGTATCTTCCACTCTGATATATATATATATATATATATATATATATATATAAACAGAGGCAAAGCTTGTAAGCATCACAATACTGTCCCAACTTAGAAAATTTGCAGTGGCAGTGACTTGTGAAGTGTTTCGGTCCAGATGGAATGGTGCACTTTTTAAAACGGATGCCATCATGAGGAAAGAACCTAACGTGAAAATAATGACACAACGTTTCAGTATATTAGTCATGAAAAATGACCTTCATAAGATTTCCATCACACAGTCCTGATCTTAGTCCAGTAGAAAATTTGTTGGCAGAGCTGAAAATGTGTCTGTGAGCAAGACTGCCAACAAACCTGCCTAAATTACAGCAGTTTTGTTGGGACAAATGGACCAAAACTCCAGAAACCTGTTGTAGGAAGTTTGTGACAAGACACTCACCCAAGTTTTTCATTTTAGAAGGCAATTGTACCAAATACAATGTAAACCTCTGAACTCAAAGAGAAAAAGACTCTAAAAATCTCTCTCTTGGTGTTCTGACTTAAACCACTTAGAAATAGTTTGGGTAAATGAGAGAAAATATCATGGTTTAGGTCATCCAGTGTATCTAAATATTTGGTTTTAACTGGATAATAAATCTTAAATGGCTTAAACTGTGGTTTATAAAAACATATAATTTAGTCTGAAACAATACACAAGCTGAGACAGAACTCTCCATTGCCCCTAATTAAAAAAAATTAGTCAGTTTGGGCTGAATTTCAGTTCAGTGCAAAACCATTTGTTCTCAACTCCTCTGAGTGATGACCTTGTTCAGAGCAGGAGACAGTGGTTTATCAACTGCCCCCTTCCCCGCCTCCCTTTGCAGTAAGACAGTTAATCAGTGTTCCTTTATTATTTTGGGACACACAAACTCTGTCTCTCAACAGCTTTATCTTAGAAACCCTGTGCAAAGGCAGCTGAGGGACATATTAGAATACAGGGTAAGAGGGAAAGCAGCATTTTAACCTTGATGTGGAGTGCACTGTGTTTAACTCTGCATATGGGTGATTACTGAAGGTAAAGTTTCCTTCAGACACCAACACAACATTAGTGAACTATATTAATTAAAGCTCTTTATCCTGAACATCATACAAAGTAGTGTGCAGATGGAAATGTACTTTTGGGATTTCTCAGTCTTTTAAAAAGCTTAATCTGACTCAGCTCTAAGAAGAACCTAACAACAGAAGGATGAATCCCACACACACACAAGAAGGAGAAATGGAAAATCCTGCAGGCAACCAGAAAGGTTCAAATGTGCAACAGAACAAAAAGTTGAAGAAGTGATGAGAATAGGGGGAAATCAGGTTGCGAGGCACCTGTTCTGACAAGTCCTAACAAGCAACTGAGGCTGTGAATTCTCAAATATGTTCTTCATCAGGTTCCCACTGACACATTGTGCTGTGCCTGTTTCCAGCCTGTCAGTATCTTAAGTGTAGTCTTACTCAAGACTTGGGGCTTTTTCCAGAGCCAGAGTACAATAATTGTGCTACACTGATGATTAAGGATAGACTGTTCATAATTATAAAGTTAAATCAAAGTTTTAGGCATTTTTAGCAAGGACAACAAGAAAGTCTACCAAGGAGTGGAAATGTACTGGGTGCACAGGGATAGTTCCCAATATCAAGGCTCTTTAGTTATTGGTAGCCTATGGTTCTTCTAATGAAGTGCCAAAGAAAGTGACTTCCTACACTTTGACCTCTTACAGGAGAGACAAACTCCAGTTTTTGGAAATGTCTCTAGAATTGATTAACACAATTCTATAGAAACTAAAGCAGTGCTACCCATTACTATTCTTAAGGCAATGCTGTTTTGAAGCAATAGTTGACAGTGTCATGTGTGTTAAGCAACTGTTGACAGTCCCAATTTGACTACTTACCCAGCTAATATTATCTTGTTATACTCCCAATGAAACAAAGTCTTGGACAGTGAGTAGGCAGAAATTAAGTTTGAAAGACACACCAACTTCCTACAACAAATATCAGTATCTAAAAACCATTCAGCACGACTGTTCCTTCTACAAAACTTTGTTCAGCCATGATAAGGGCTGGTAGAAGTAGCAATCACTGTCTCATTGTTCTCCATCTTTCTCTCTCTGAACTCAGCTCTAATGATAAGGGCATTAACAGACAACATGTCTGATATTTCTGTTGGACTTCTCTGACTTGATTCTAATGAAGCAACAAGTTGTGCAATTTGTCATATTGTATAATGCAGCATAACAGTAGTTACTATCTTAACTAACATTACACCCTGAAAATCCTATGGCAGTTCATTCCTGCTGTTATGCAACATCTGAATAAATTCACATTTGTGAATTTATGCAATTCACAAATCATGAAAACACCAAGTAAAATTCACAGTG
The DNA here is from genome assembly GCF_003331165.1 of Xiphophorus hellerii. Classification (NCBI taxonomy): domain Eukaryota; kingdom Metazoa; phylum Chordata; class Actinopteri; order Cyprinodontiformes; family Poeciliidae; genus Xiphophorus; species Xiphophorus hellerii. Next base: position 11,183,727 of record NC_045676.1, on the reverse strand, counting down.
AAGCTGGTGCAGTTGCAGCAGCATAAATAAGGTTTGTCTTGACTGCTTTGGCTTTTTGAGAAAAGAAAAAGTCTCTCAACTGTGAGTTTTGAGCAACTTTAGAATCTTTCGTGGCAAATCTGCAGAGTATCTGTCCATTTTTATCCAGAGACAGATGGCTGCAATTTATCTGTTCAAGCTTTGCTGTGGTTTAATCGCTCACCAAGCAATTTTACAAAGACCAAACTACAGGAATTAGAAGCATGTTTTGACAGGTGGTAGTCCTAAAGAGAAACAGAATAACATTAGGCAAACGCGCTGAAATGAAAACTATCTTGTTTGGTGGGAATACTAATGCAGATTTGCTTCAGGCTCTATTTATTCACAACCTAAGCATAGAAGAGAAATGAAGCATTACCTAAACTGGAGTGAACACAGCCTGCTCAAACTCATCCATGATTTAAGGTTTTTAAAATTTTATGAGGATGTTTTTACTGCTGTACTTTTTGGACTTTAAAGGAAAATCTATATGGCACGTTTTGGCTTGCTCCAGTCCTTTGTCTCTGTGTGCAGGATTAATGTGTCTGTGTTTGCATTTCAAACAGGTTTGGAAAGGAATGCACGACCGGTGTAATCCAGCCTCAGTTCATTTTTGCCTATTGTCAAAGAGTCAAAAGACTGTGAGGCTGCTGTGCCTCAGATCTCTGGCCACAACAACACACATTTTTCCAGATAATCTGCAGGTTGAATCTAATCTGATTCATTAGGACGAAACAAAACAACATTACAGAAACAACATTCAGCACTGATTTCATATAATGCCACTTAAGCACCAATTCCCTGTATTTAAAAAAAAATTCAAAGTAAAATTACTAGTCAAGTAACCAGCTCTCAAATTGATTCACCTAATCAATTTCATAAGTAAAACAAACAAATTTCCTTCTAACTATTGAATTTGAAGTAAAAGTACTTTAAACTTCAATAGCTTAAAGTAATTCTAAGCTGTTATTATGAGTCCCAGATTCCCAGAGAGGTTATATAAAGCCTCTTACCTGTAATAAAAACATGTCATATTTCTGTGAGATTGTTGGAAAAGTAAATAAATCATCAGCAGGGTAAAAGCTTGCAAGCTAGATTGACTGTTTCAGTCCGGGTCATAAGTTAATATTTTTGGATCAGGTGAGTCTACTTGAATAACTTTCAAACAACTATGACTAGGCCTATCGCGATAAACAATAAATCAATTAATCGCACGATAAATTAAAACTATCAACCTCATTTAAATTATCGACTTTATCATTTCTTCCGGCCTTTTTCTCTTTCTGTTGATGACACTGAATGAAAAAAGGCTCAACTCCAATGCTCTCCGCTGACCCTCCTTCCTCATTTCCTTAGTGTAAAGCCCAGTGCACACTATCTTATCCTGCACGATCTTAGAGTTGTCGGCCGATTGTCGGCCCATTTTCAAAACCTGAGAGACCACACATAAGCCGACAGAAATCCTAGGTATAACGGTTCGATCGGGTTCGATCGTGCCGTGTGGTGTCCAACAATGGGAACAAAATAATGGCTACAAGTCCAGTTAACTAATTTTAAAACCAGGTATTAATCAATGCTTTACTACAATCTACCTGCAATGCATGTGGTATCAATTTCGCTCCAACTCCTCCCCTTGTCATTTCTATATTCTTTGCACAAAATGTTGAATAAACATTAATGTTGTTTCCACATATCATCTCCAATGTCCGCTGGACTTCGGGTTGCGCCGTGTCAGCTTTTTGGGATTCCCCTCCGTAATTTCCCCTCAGAAAGCACGGAGGGGAAGCCGCACTTTCTTATTTGCTACCTGTCACATTCAACATGCTGTGTTAACGCTCCCAGTCAGAGAAGACCCCTAATTTAGATCGGAGTGGCCATGACAATCTTCCGTAACACATCACACACTACAGGATGATCGGTTACGAAATCGCAAGCGACACGTTCTAAGATTATCGTAAGGGGAAAAATTGGGGCAAAAATCATATAGTGTCAACTATTGCATCTCTATTTAAATCTAATGATTACTGAAGGGCAATATAGTATACAGACTTCATAATCTGCACTCTTTTGGTTGAATGCAGTATTTATTTCCACTTTGGCTTTATGTTTAGTTTTTATTCATTTGTGTTTTTTGTTAATGGAGACTGAGAATCCATTTTATTTTTGTTTTTGGTTGTTTTATCAGTTCCAGTGTTAAGTGTTCTTTTGAAAATAAAGTGCATCTATCTTTGGCAGGATGTTGCATGCATTATTACGTTATTTCCATTGTACATTATATCAATGTAAAAAGGTCTTCAAACAATATTAGCGTTTATCGCAATAATTTTTGAGACAATTAATCGCTCAGCAAAATTTGTTATCATGACAGGCCTAACTACGACACCTGGAAAGCAAAGTGAGACCATCTTTGATTTCTGTTTCACAACTAACAGTGATGCAAAATTCAAAGGTTTTTGGACTGAAAAGTAGATTGGTCACGCTGGTGACCTGCTGTAACTCTATTTGGAAACAGATTTTGGGGTGAACAAAACAGCACCAAACATAACAACAGTCACTTCAGATTCTAGATCCTTAATAACCACCATCAGAGTTATATAGCTGCTGAGATCAGCTAAAACAGATGGTGCGAATACCTGCTAGGATTCACAACTCTAAGGAGGCGTTTGCTTTATCCACAAACTCAAGGTGAGATCATATATTGTGGAATAGGTAAGGGGACTTTAAAGAAGCTCTCTCAACAAATACAAAACTAACAATTTAAGCTTGACAGCTTATAACAGACTTTTTTATTTTTGAAGAACAGAAGTAGTTCTTGAGTTGGCCTGGTGTTGTGCCAGAATCGACTAATACAGACTTATCTTCTATAGAAAAGCATCACATTTTGGACTGCAGGTGCCTTCTGAATTTTATCTTTAATGTTTAAATGGACAAAATGATTTGCGATGTGAACAACACCCAGCACTGACAGAGCTAGACTTACAGAGCTCTAGCAAAGCAGGGAGAATGACTCATTTGTTTAACTGTATGCCCAGGTAGAACAATGTCTGACAGCTGCAAGAGAAATGAAATCAAATGAATTCCACCTCCTCTGATGTAAAATGTCCATATTGCACATGGAAAACACATTTCTAGCAGTTTGCAGAACAGAAGCTCAGCTACCAAAAAAGCTGACTCATTTCAGCGTGGGACTTAGATCTTCCTTTGGCACTCTGCACAATTCAGCAGCAGGTGAGTTTCCTCTAAATTAGTTGTAAACTGGCAGAGATATAAAGACATGATTTACCACGTAATTGACTACATAAACCACATCACAGATTAGTTCCGGCTTTGGAAAGATGTGCAACAGTAGACAGCTTCCTGGCACCACTTAGTGCTTACTATATATTAGTTTCTTTCATCACCAGGACACCAACCCTGCCAAAAAATATATCAAATCCTGCATTAACTGGCATTTTGCTGTCTTTCAGTTAATTCATAGCATAAAATGAAGAAATTAAATTAAAAAAAAAACATCCTGAACTTGGTCAGCTAATAATAAAATGTTGACTGAAGAGAGAGGTAGATCTTAATTGGTGGTTGCTAAAGCGATAATCAGTCCTGCCTGGCAGTAATCTCTTCCTTTCTCACTTAACTCGCGATTACATTTAATATGAAAGCAGCATATCATTTACCATTTTGGATTCTGACAGATTTACATTATTTTTATTGTTAACTGAAAGCATTTGTGTTCGATGCCAACCAGAAAATTAATGTAATGGCCTTTCTGAACAGCCTATAAAATTTATAAGATGTGCAGTTAAGCCAAAAATGATTTCATTATTCTCATTAGATGAATTTTGAATGGAAAAGACACATCCATTTTCCAAAAGATAAAAAGATGATGTACAAAGGGTATCATTATGGGGCAAAAGAAAATATTTTTATTTACATATGTGATGCATTTTTCAAATTTTTTTATACCCTTGTCTTTGTAGGGGTCTCCAAGATCTGCTGTGCTGGTGGTTCATAATCCAACACAGCTGAATCAAATGACTGAATTACCTCTTCAGCATGCCATCAAGTTTGGCAAATACCTGCATGTCAGTGTATAACATCTTGTATTGTTTAATAATACTTGCTACTGTGACTTCTCCAACTTGAAGGTATTCATATGTGGTCTTGTAGCCGAGTTGTGAACCGCCACAATGCACAGCCACAGGTCCTAGATGAGCGCTTTCCCTTAGCCATGACTTGTCACAAACCAGCTGCAGAGAATTGCTGCTTTTATCCTGCTGTGTTGATGAAAACATCTGTTCTCAAGTAAGTGTAATTAGGATGCTCTACAACAGTATGGCGTGCTATGGGAGGGTGTATAGCCTTGGATTTTCCCCACATACTCTCACAATTTCTAATGGATGTCAAGAATTTCAGACATGCTCTATCATATAAAGTGTAATCAAAGACAAATAGATTTTTTTTTTTTTTTGCCAAAGTCTATGGCACATTGTAGCATTTTGACAAACATTTATATACACAAGTCAGAAGAAACATCTTCATCAAATTAAAATAGCTTTAAAGGTACACCTGCCTTGTGGATGAACAATTATTGGGCTGAACTAGAAAAAATGTTGAACACATCATTGCTAAGAGTCCAAATATGAGCAGTATTGAGCTACTAGTTTACTAGTTCTCTAGATCAAACCTGTCCACATGACAGTCCTGTAGCAGTTGACAACAGGAGTTTTTTGATAAAAATTCTAAGCATTTTGAACAAATGTTTGACCAGATTAGAATGAAAAAGTCCTCAAATCAAGGTAACACCTGAGTTTTGCCTCAATTCCTTCTTCAACAATATTCCAGTGTGAAATTTTCTTTGCAATATATAGGTTCTATAAAGTAGAAATTTACTTTGTTATTGTTGACAAACTTTGTCAACAATAACAACCAGAAAACTGAAGATTCAGAACAAAACATCCACATAAGACCCACTGTTTCCCAGCAGAACTATTGAAAGCCCAGCAGCTCATCCCTTTCCACAGTACATCTGGGTCACATGACTTCTCTTTAAAAGTCTTTTGGACCATCCTACATTACATTTAAGTAAACAACAACAAAACATTTATTTGACCTGCTATAGTAATTTAGTTGTTTGCTCTACTCTGACAAGCACTAAATCTTTGTTTGCTACTTCATTTGCCAATTCACATTGGCCAACACAAATTTTGTCAATAATTATCAGGTTTTCTATCATTGATTACCATTTAAGTCCAACTGTGGAAATACAAGCAATGAGCAATATAATTTTTGCAACATCTTGCAACTCTATTGAATGCTGTAAAATTCCTCCACCCCTTAAAACAGAAATAAACAGCAAGAGTAAAATGAAAGAGAATTGCACTATGGTTCATATTTCAGTGATGAGGCATGGCGGGTATCTCAGACATGTTTGGACAGCTAAGATGACATCATGCAGAAACATGCAAGTCAGGTGAGCTCTGTGGGAAGCAATTTAGTCTATATTAGCACAGCAGACACAGGTTTAAGAGTGACACCTATACTTTTAAACTGAATGAGTGGGTGTATCCAACATTTTAACAACAGGTTTTAGTTTCTCTTTCATCATAGTGAAAATTTATAGTCTGGAAAAATGCTTATGATCCTGACAGTCACTAACTTTGGGCAAACTCCTACAACAAAAATAAAAATGTAAAAAGTAAAAATGTTGCTATTCAAAATCTTTCTTCAAAACCACTTGCAATTAAAATGATTTTAAAACAGAACCAATAGCAATTTATTGAAGTTCAGCTCATATCGGTAGCTTCTCCCGTTTGCTTTAACAAAAATGCATGCACAAAATGAAGGAGTATTGACTGAAATCTTTCAATCAATACTCACTTCGTAGACCTTCCTAATAAAGTACATGGATATAAATTTGTTTTGATTTACTTTCCCAGCTCCACATCTAGTCTGCTTTGTCTTAAAAATGTCATGGGACTGTGCCTTCTATGCTTGTTTTCTTGCTTCTTTTTAATGTGCAGAAAATTAAATTAAAGTCCAATTAACAAAGTATGTACTGTTTTGTGTATGACCTCTCTGTTTTTGTTCCATTATTCTATGTATACTCTGTTACCTGAGGCCAAATTTCTGCTTGCCCGTAACAGTAACCCTGAAGGGAAGTTTGTTTGTGTCCTGTGCAAATTAAGACAAAGAACAGCATTTATATGAAAAGAAGAGACTCTTAACCCCCAAAAAACAAACAAACCTCCTCCCGACCATTTTCATAGTTTAAAACAAGCTAGTCACCACACATAAGTTTGCTTCAGCTTGGAACCACAGTGCAGAGGGACATCTATAAATGTAACACGTCTTATGGTGAAACTGTACTGTACATGATTGAGACATATGCCGGAGGTGATGGGACAGTAAGGAATTTTCCTCTTGCTTAAAATTCGGCCTTGATCATGTTGGCCAGCAAAGAGGTGGAGGATTTAATTCATTCACTACCAGCCACTCTTTTGTCTCCTCTCCTTTATCTCTCAGTTTTTTAATCTATGTGAGCCTTGTCAGACTCTCATTCTCCTCCTGTTCTTTTTATTGCCATTTGAAAAGATAAGACACTTGCTGATTGGTGGTGCTGACAACCACAGTTTCATCTTGCCTTTTTATCTGCCTTTAATAACTATCCCACCCAGTACACTCCCCACTGTGCCCTTTTTGTGCATTAGAGGAGATTTTCCAGAGACAGATCAAAAACTAAACTTTACAACTGACGGCCTCATTGATTGGTTAAATGGTCAATATTTTAAACAACAATGGCAGACATCTTGAGGGTTATGCAGTGCTTGATTTGTGCTCAGAGATTAAAATTTCCAATTTAAAAAAAACGTGTCAGGATTGAAAATCTGAGGTTAACCACTAACCACAAGATCAAAGATCAATATGACTTACTCATAAATAAAAAATATTCATAGTTGAAGTTATAAACCGTTAGGATCTGAATTCTGTGTCAGATTTCTAATATCTAGGAGCAGAGGATACCATACCATGTTAGTGAGAGAAGGTTCAATCGGGTTTTACTACTGTTTTAAAAACAAAAATACTACAAATTTGATATTTAAGTAGTCTTTTCATTTCGCATTGAAAGAATTGGTTAACACAGCTATTAAACATGTTCCATGACTCCATGACAGACAGAGCTGGAAACTCAGAAGAATAAAACTGAGTCTTTGATACAAAAAATATTTCTTCCTGTTATGGGTTGACCATCTTTTTCTCTTGCAGTCTGAATGAACGACTAGCATGACTCGATATGTAAGTGTATACAGTTGCCTTTTAAGTAACTTCTTACATATCTCTGCTTCTTCCGATTTAATTTTAAACGTCTATCTGATACTGAAGGTATGCATTCTTCAGTCTTTTTCACTCACTAACATTGTTCACACTGAGGAGTGTTCATTACCTCTGCCTCTTAACATTCAGATGAGGGGAATTTCCTGATCGTGAAAAGAATACCATCCCCTGATCAAGCTAAAAATCAGCAGATTCCTGTCACCAGTGTATTAATCAATGCAACTTTAAGCAGAGTAACCAAATCTCACTGGCTTTCTGACTTTCAACTGGAACTAGATTAAGTCTGGTGTGACGTCATTTTGTGATGGGAGTTCCAGGCTAAACAGAAGACCCTATTAAAATAATGTTAAGTGTCTTATGAAAACATACTGAACAGGAAGGTAAGACAAAAGGGTGAAAAGATTTCTTTTGAACATGCTATAGAGAAGTGCTGACCAGTACCACCAGCCTGCTTTGGTCCTTTGACATTTCTTTGCATTCTTTCACCAGATCCTTAACGAGAATTTTTTTTTTTCTTTGAAACTGGGTAAGTGCACTTGTAAACAAACCTTCAAGAGACTAACTACCATCTGAGAGCCAAATTAAGCCGGGAGGTGAGTAACACCTCCTGGATGGGCCTTTAAGTACCTCAGTTCTTCAGTTTGACAGAAAGAGAAGCCACCCCAGCAGCCCCTACTGGTATCTCTTGCTTGTGAAGATCAGTATGCACAGCTGCATGCTAAGCAGCTCTGGCTGTATAAAGTCAAACAGATCTGGTGCGGCTGTCTAAAAGTAAGGAGGCAGCTTTGTATTTCACAGAATTTTGTTGAGTCAGAATGAGGAGGGGGGAAAAAAGTTGTGTGGTTATACTGACTGGCCTTATTTGACATCTTAATTTGAATGGAATGGGTTCGTTTTGGGGGGTGTTGCAAAATGCAGTTGCAACTATGGCCCTTCAGCCAATAACAACAGAGCAAATATGTCAAACTATTGCTTAATAGAATCTAAACTCCATGCAGATTTTGACTTGATGACAGAAAACTGATTTCAACCAGAATCCTTAGAGACAGGAATATATTGTGGCAAGTAATTGTAAACATAAAGTAAATATGTCATCTAGCAGAACTGCTGTTTAAGCCTTCTAATTGTTAGTTTAGTTGCTGTACGAAACTAACAATTGATACAGTTTGCCAACTACTGAACAAAGTGCCAACGTGGTCAGTTTTTCCTTAATTCCTTTTTATAAAGGTAATTTACAAGTTTATGATAACATCTTGGTCCTAAAAATGAGCTTTCACACACATCTGCCTCTGATAACATCACATAAGGCATAAGTCATCTGCTCAGTAATAAAAGCAATATTTTTTTTTAACTTTTCAATTTCACATTACTCTTGAGTACTTACAAATCCCACAAGTGTAGAGGTATAGCACTAAATTTTATGTGAGGCAAATAAGCACGGAAACAAATCCGATTGAAACATCTAAGCAGGAACATACACAGAAAACAATCAATGTCACTTTCATTATTCACAGCATTTATGATCATGGGTAAGAGGGCAATGAGAGTCAAACACTTCTCAAATACAAGGATGAACTCATTCATCTCAATCACTTCATAATGCGTCATAATCTATCCAAAGTTGCATGCCCTCCATACAGTTTACTAATGCCAGCTGAACTGCTCGCACCTCTTGTGATGTCATGAACCCAAATGCACACGCAGCAGAATTTGCTGTTCTTAACCCATTTTAAAACTTTGTGCAGGCTAATGTTAAATCCTACAATCGATATCCATACTTCACGACCCACATGTTGATGTTTTCTTGACGGGGTACTTTTACTTTTAATAATGACAAAAAAAATACAATAGTGAATGGTATCTTTAATTGAGGTCAGACAAGTCAACAGCGGCTGGGGCGGTCCAGACCTGGCTCGGCTCACTTCCACCAGCTGGCCCACACTCAAAAGGTGTCAGTCGAGCACGTACGCCGAACTTACTAAGACAAATTCATGCAAAAATGTTTCCAAAGCCGAGCCAAAGTGCACTCACCTGTTTAAGCTTTGCGTCTTGGAAAAAATACACCAAGTTTAAAAATAATAATTAAAAAACGCCAATCGTTAAAAAGTAAAGGGGATAATTATCTTGCTTCCAGGACTCTTCCCTTCGTGGCTCCAAAAGGAAGAGAAACAACACGAGTCAAAACACCTGAAAAGCTCGGCTTTCTTCGCTCCGCTGCGCAGCCACACGTTCGTCACATTGAAAACAGCGGGACGAGGCGACGTCAGAATTCAAACTTTCTTTAAAGTCCTCTGAAGTTAGCCTAAGGCGGGGAGCCACAGCCTGAGTGGAAAAGGTAACAATGTCCTCGGTCTTGCAGCGTCTTTATAGTCCGTGTGTGAGGAGGAAAGAGGTCGGTGTGAGCCGCACGGTTACCTGACTCCTCTCATTACGGCGAGGCCAGCCCTCCTCACCCGGCAGCCTCATGTTTCCTGTTATTTTCCCTCTGAATGGCAGCGGAGTAGACAGGCTCACCCCGACTGGGCTTCCCTCTAGGAACAGGTTGAGATGCTTTTTTACATAGCAGTTTAAATTAACATAATATTTACACTAACCTGCATCTCTCACTTGGTGTAAAAACAATTTAGTTTATTATTACATTAGCGCAGTAAGACCGTAACAATTATGACCCTAAGTTCTTAGAAGTACTAAATTTATATTTAAAGGCAAACATGCATCTTCACATTTTTAGTTGGTGCTAAAATAAGCAGATTAAAGCGGACACAGAAAAACTGGTGCACATTGTCATATTCAGAATGTCACAATATTTTAAGGGTGTCTTAATGACATCCTTAAAATATTCACTGGTCTGTGTAAAACAACAATGTAAGGCAGCTGAAAATGCAGCACATCCAAAATGCTGCTGCAAGAATCCTGGCTAACACTGACACAAATGAATATCACCACTTTATAAATCATTGGCCCAAGAAGATTTCTTACCTAGGACCTAACTCAGTGTTTCCATGACCAAAACTAAACAAGCCAAGGTAAGTTTCTATAGGCTCTTCAGCTTTAGAGCACACTTCATGAAAACCAGAGATGTTGCAGAAACTGTTGGCTCCTTTAAATCAGGACTGAAAATAGTTTTCTACTAAAGCTTTTAATAGTAGAAAAGCTCAAACTCCATCAACCACTGATGGAGTTTGAGATTGAAGATTACTTCAGGCTTTTTAACCAGTCTCTTAAATCTACATTTTAACTTTTGTTTCTTTTATGCAGTTATTTAGGTGTTTGACATATTTAGATCTCTTAAACACTTAAAAGGTTTTTCTCTCTGCTTTGATGTTTTGTAAAGCACTTTGGATTGCCTTATGACTATAGCTACAAAAATAAACATTATAAAAAAGGGGGAAAAATGTTACAGCATACAATACAATGACTAACACTTTGAACATAAATTTTAAAATTATGCCACAATTTCAGAGTTGTCGACAGATTCTCCCTCTCGAGTCGTTGATCTGCAGAGTTACCAATGCCATCTTGGCTGCTTCTGTGATTAATGCTCTACTTGCTCTGTCTGTCAGTTTAGGTGAACTCATTTTACTAATTAGCTGACTTCTGTCCCCTAATTGTTGCAGGTGTTGTCTGTTACATTAAATCCCAATAAAATGCAATAAAGTTTGTGAGTACAGCAAGAGATAAAGATAAAGGGTTATGAACATTTTGCAATGCATAGTAAGTTTATCTTCCAGTTCTTTCACTTGGATTGAATAGTAGCGGCACTGAATACAGTGGAATAACTGCCAGGGACAGTAAAGTGAAAGAGCGTGCAGTAGTATGATGATTAGCTGCCGGTCTGTAATAAAATTTTACGAGTACTTTAGATTGCTGTTATGATGATGTGTGCTATCAATGCAGTGCATGTTTTGCTTATTATTTTATAGGATGAGATTAAGCAATACACTTTGAATAAACCTCCAAGGAAACACTTCCGTATAAGTGACTTTTATGACTGCATGAAGCAATGCATCTGTTTAATATCCTTAGTTAGAAAACTCTTAAACTCGTGATTGTATGAGAAATTTTGCAGCATGTCAAAAATGAAAAGCTAAATTCTTCTGTTTATTTATTCATTTTTCATTTTGGCTGCAGGCAGAAAGACAGAGATTCAGTAAAAGAAGTTAACAGCTTTGTCTGGACCTCTGCTCCAATTTTGCTTTGTTGGCGGTAATTCAGAGTGCGAAACCTTCTGCCAGAGATGTGCTCTTACGCCTGGAAATGCAAGACGGGGAGTGTGATGGTACGTCAGTTGATAAAGACCAAGAGTCAAGTCGGGTCATGATGGAACAGGTTTGTTGTGGAAAAGCTGCCGCTCTCAGTGTGCTGTTTTCTTTACAGCGCAGTGAGAATAGCAGTTTACTGATGACTGTTATTCTGCTGATAAATACTATGTGTCTGAACAAGCACCATGCAGGTCAAAAGAAAAGCACAAGCAGCAAAATTTCCCTTCACATTGACTCATAGTTGGAGAAGAAAGGCTGACATACGCCTACTCACACATTGTTTTGCTAACTGAGAGCCATTTTAGGTACAGCTCTTAAACTCTCTGGAGATAGTTCAGAGGTGATTGCAGATATTTCACCTCTATTAACTAGAGACATATATATGTTTATATTTTATAAAAAGCTGTAGAAAAAGTTAGAACACAGATTTTTTCAGATTCCTATTTGATAAAAATATAATTGTTTGACGCATCAGAACATGTGGAAAAATTCTAGGAAAGTCTTGTCATGTTCAATACCTTGCAAAAATATCTATTTCCCTTAACTTGTGAAGGTCATTGGTTTATACTGGATTTTGCTTAGAGGTAACATCTTTTAGATTTATTTGCAAGAAATGTACTTTTTTTTTAACATGAATGTAAAAACCCACAGTGAATTCAGGTTCCAGACTCTTCAGTTCCCTCTCATATACAGGCAAAGTTTCTTCATCCCAAACGGTTTATTTTAAGTTAATTGAAGCCTTTTCAAAACACCTACATATAATCTTCACATCCTCAGGTAATTACAGTCTATGTTTAAGATGGACTGCAATGTTTACTCAGACTGGTTGCAAAAGGATAATTTTTTCTTTTGATTTAGGTTATTTATTGTTAAACCGGCTGTTAAGAAAATTTTTACTTTTTGTCGCATTACACCTAGGGCGACCATTAAGAGATTAGTAGGCTCTTCCTTTCGTCCATGAATCATAGGATGATGGGGGAAACTATGTGCCATGTCTCAATTTAAAAAAAAAAAGAAAAAAAACTGGGTCAATCTATTTTAATATATCTTTTACTACAGCTTACTCATATTTCTTTTATATTACACTTGAGCCTCGTTTTGAGCTCATTTTGTCACCACGAACAGCTTTTTTTGTTTTAATTTGGCCAAATGTAGAGTATGAACCCTTAAAATACCAAAGAAAAAAGTTCTTTAGAGATGCTCAGTATTTAAGGCACATGAAACACAGCTTAGCTGACCTGTGCTGTGTCTACTTCTATAATCCCATTTAGCTGAAAATCTGATTAATTCTTTATGTCTGAAAGTCCCAAGCTTGGCAATTTGAAGCTAAAATGTCCTTGGCTGTGATCCACAGCGATAGTATCTGAAATGAGCACATCCAAAGACTCGGCCTACTTCTGATTCCCCAAGACAAGGGAGAGTCTTTACATGAGCAGCCAGCCGGTGGGAGTACACAGGCACATATCTCACTGTATTATCCTTACAACATGGAAATAATCCCTGTGTGTGTGTGTGTTGTGTTTCCAAGGGGAGGCATTTGGAAGTATACCAACCTTTCCTTTACAATGCAGTCTATGGGCTTTTGTACAGGAGTATTCATGTGTACAAGTACCAGCACCTTCTGAACACTGCTCTTTGTCTGCAGAGGTATGCACATGCAGCGTGCCGTTAAGAGTCCCGTTTGTGTTCATGTGAATGCAGCACACACAGGAGGAGAGACTGGCTGGAGTGGATTCAAGGGGCTTTTATTTAGAGACAATGTTATTTATGACATCACTGTTTCTTAACAGTGATAGGTTTAATGTTATATCGTGCTGTAAAAAAGTTTCTGCCCCCATGCGGATATTTTTTACTTTTTTCCGTCAAATGTTTCAGGACAAAATACAAATCTAATCTGACAAAGATAAGCTGAGTAAATTCAAAATGCAGATTTAAAATGTTTTAGTTATACATTGATTAGTTGGGGAGAGGAGTCATGTGTTAAAACATAACAGTTTTGACAAGTACTCATTGCATCATCTGGGGATAAAAAAAAATAATTGCCCAGACAGTAATTATCCAATAGGGTAGTACTTATTTGCTTAGAGCCACTTTCTTTTTTTTTTGGCCAGGCAATGTGTATTGAACAACAATGTACACTGTAAAAATAATGAATGTATTTGATTTGGACAATATTCTCTGTCGATGGCTTTGATGTTAAAAATGTAATACTCAGCAAAACTGAATGTGATTATTATACTATCCGATCCTTTGTTCAGTTTTTTTTTTTAAATTACGTGTTTTTTTGTGATTTGGTCTAACAAGAAAGCATCAAGTTATTGCTATTGGCAAAAGGGGGGAATATATGCTAGATGGAAAGTATAAAAGCCATTAAAAAATGTGCATATGTAGAAGAAAAAAAACAAAAAATATACCTGAAACCTTTTGTTTTATGACCCAAAATGAAATGTGGTATTTTTGCATTAATTTAAGACAATCTGTGACATACCCAACTCCAACACACATTGAGAAATAAAACATTTTTTTTGTTCAGCACTGGCTCTTGATGTAGATCACAACAAGCAGAACTGCTACCATAGATGGGGCCGACAGAATTACAGCTGTGTCGGATACATTCCCAGGAGAGCACAGGTGTATTCCATATGTGGAAGTTTGTGAATCCAAACCCCCTGCTGCATTAGACTTGTCAGTATTTGAAGTTTGCTTATGTGCACAGAGCCTCTCTATTATTTTGTCCTTAACTCTTTTGTCCAGAACTCTTCTCTTCTTATTTCTTTTAACTAATTCTTTGAACAATCATTCGTGGAACCATCATACTTCGCCTTATAAGTAGTAAGACCAGAAATACATATTCAAAGCTATTTGGGGCTCATTCTTTACTCATGCAAGGGGGAGAAAAGCTGCGTACCTGCAGAGCTTGAGTTAAAGCAATAGTCTTAATAAAGTAAATGGGATAGACAGATATTAATGAAGCTAATTAACACCATGCAGTCATTTCTATGAGCTTGCAGCAACTGAGTGATGTTTTCACATTTGTGGAAAGTTGTTCGTGTCATTTGTTAAGGACTGATTAGTAGACATTACTTATTATGTCTTCTTCTTCTCCTTCCACTTCAGATAGCAGTGAAAGAGGATAATTAGCTGAAGTTTTATTTTGACCGAGTTCTCTGTGTGTGTGTGTGTGTGTGTGGGGGTGTGCTTGTGTGTGCATGTGTGAGCGTTTCTCACCCAGGCTTCTGAACTCAGTGATTTGCCTGCAACGCCACTTATCACCAGCGCTTGTCTCATCTGCATTGTCTGTGTGCTTTTAAATGTGTGGGTGTTTCTACATACACACGTTCCCCCATTTGATATTGCTGTTCTTGAATGCAGCAGGTTTCCATGGGAACTATGACATCAGTGACACCACGTGATTTTATCCATAATGCCTGGGTGGGAGAGAAAAGCCACTTTGCCATGAGTGGTCCACGGTCCCTCTCCAGCTGTGAGTGATTTGTTTGAGTGGAGAAGAAGGGTGGGCGGCTGGTTCCTTACATTGTAGGAAACTGATGGGTTTTGAAATTTTGTTTTATCAAGAACAATACCAGACACGGTCCCATTTCTGAGCTTTTATCTCTCTCAACGGCGTCGTCTGGTAATAAGTTTCAAAGAGACTGAACTGTCATAAATGTTGGGGAGGTAACGTTGACTTTCCAAGAGTGACAAATATTGATACAATGTAGTGCACAGTTGTGAAATGGAAGGAAAATAATTTATGGTTTGTAATATTTATTCCATAATAAAAATAGAACAAATGTTACATAGCTGCAAGCCTTTTTGGGTATGTCTCTACTAGCTTTACACATCTTGATTTTAACATTTTTGCTCATTGTAAAATAAACCAAACTTAATCAGTTAGTCAGGATTAAGATCCTCTAGGAACATCAGTTTTCAGTCTTGTCACAAATTCTCGATTGAATTTAGGTCTGGACTTTGACTGGGCCATTGTAATGCATGAATGTGGTTTGAGCTATGACATGTCATTGTAGCCGTTGCTGTGTTTTGACGTTTCTGTCCTGCTGGAAGGTGATCCTCTAGTCTCAAGTCCTTTTCAGTTTTCCTTCCAGGATTACTGAATTTAACTCCGTTTGTCTTTCAAGTTTGATAAGCTTCCCTACACCAAATGAAAAAAATAAAATAAAACATTTGTAAAGTGTGACGCTGCCACCCCCTTACTTTACCACTTTACTATAGGCATGGTAAATAGGGTAACAGTTTTAGTGTCACACATACACACACACAGACTGCAGTGTTTTGCATGCATACGTAAGATATGTCTGTTCTAGTCTCATCTTAGTAGAGCACCCTTCTATAACATGTTTGCTGTTTCCTACACGTCCTGTGGCTTTATTTTGTATTTTTACATTGACTTTCTTCTTGTCTTTCTTCCCAGCATGGAAGAAAGACAAGACAAAGAAACAGTCCACAGGTTTTCCCAGGTGAGCCTTGGATCTATGCAGCTCCTCTAGGGTTACTATTGGTCTTTTGACTGATTCTTTACAATCTTTTTGATTAATGCTCCCCCTGCTTGGTCTGTCTTTCTAGAATCTAGATGGACGGATATGTCTTTGTAAGTTTACAGATATGCCACAATATTACGCTTTTGAAAGATTAATTACTGCTCTCTGAAATATTCAGCATTGTTTTTTAATCTAACTCTCATCTTAAATTGTTGATTTTATTCAAAGATAGGTTATACAAGGGGATCCCACCCTTTTCAGATTTTTATTTGAAAAAATTCCACTGTTGGTCTGTTATATATGTAAATTCCCAGTAATATACATTGAAGTTTTTGAAAAAAGTTGCAAAATTTTAAGGGTTATGAAAACCTATGCAGAGCCACTATGTCAAAGTGGAATTCCTATTTTTTTTTCTGTAAACAGGGTTGAAGTCCAAAGTGAATTTAGCCTTTGCCTCAGTGCCTTCAGTGGATGTCCCAGTCTCTTGCAGTGCACTGTGCATGCATGTTTAAACATTTACTAAAAGACACCCTCACAGAAACATGCATTTCTCATGAAAACTCTGACTGCTTTCAGTTTGCCACTGATTTATGTGTAATTTATTTAATGCAACCCAAAATCATTAAGTAATGCACATACCTGCATGTGGAATAAAACAACAACCTCTAAATCCTCCTTGTGAGCTTGCGACCAGAAGGCCTGTGACCTACATATGGACATGTGTGGGTTGCATCCCACTTTTCTGCTTGACAATGCATCGTTAACCCACTTCGGGCTGTTCAGAACTGAGGTCCCAGATCACCTGAGCTCACTCTGTATAAGGCAAGGTGCTCAAAAAAGCCATAGAAGCACACAACACTGACTACCATTGGGTAAATCAGCTGCATTTCTCTTCTGGTTCTCCAGCTATAATCACACACATGCACGCACACCCCCACACACACACCAGTACTTTTACGCTCAGAGTGTGTGATGTCTCCCTTTTTTTCAAAGTGGTTTGCAGGGGTACTAAAGTGCATGATGTCTACCATTTTAGCCACAGTGTTGCTTCTACCTCTGACTACCACACACACATTTTCATTTTTGCTCCCATCTCTCTCTCTTTCTTAAATTCCCTCTTCCACTGTTTTTTTCCCTTCGCTCTTTCTTTCCCACACGCAGATGCAGATGCTCTCACACACACCTTCTCCTCCTCTCCCCGTATCCACCGGCAACTGCACCGAGCAGGCTCCCTCACTGAGCCCGTGGATCTCGTCACTTGACTAATTAGCCTGGAAGTGCTGTTGAAGATCATCATATTTAGCTTGCCGACCCAGCAGCAGAGTGCAGACAGATATAGACCAGTCTGGCTGCAGGCTGAGTGCCTGGCAGTGGGCAGGCTCTCTATCTCTCTCTATTCACACTCAGTGCCGAAAGGCTTATAAGTGGCGGAGCAGCGGAAGTGAGGGGCGGCAATGCTTTGAAAGAGACGAAAAGAGGAGAAAGAGAGAGATCGGAGCTGAGACCACAACCAGACCACACGATGCGACTTCGCTGCAGAAGCAAATCCCCTTAGACTTCTAGAGGCAGCGGCCACTGTTCAGCAGCACTGCTTCCAACACACAGAGACAGAAGGTGAGACTTTTTCAAACCACTTGCTAACCCTGGTTTGTTTGGAAAGCTGCGTGTGTGCGTGTGTTTGGGTGAGCAGAAGAGAAAGGTAAAGAGAGGAGTGGAAGACGTCCTCCTACAGATGGAATTCCTGCTGTGCCGCTCCTGAGGTTCAACAATGTGGGTCACAGGGATGCTCAGCTGCACACACACACACACTCACGTACTCTAAAAAAGTACCAACGGTGTGCCTGCTTGCTCTACTAATACCCAAATCGGCATGCAATGAGTCCTGGAATAATAGTCACTTTTTGAGTGTAAGAAGTAGGAGAAAACCTTAGCGTGAGCATAAATGTGTGTGTGATGGTGAATCGGTGAGTGTGTGCCAGTGAGGTTTTTTGCCTTTTGTTGCCGTGGTACCAGTAAAGGGCTTAAAGATGCACATAATAGTGAACAGCATGGAGAATCAGTCATGCCAGCCTTTTGCCTTATTTATTCTCAGCTTTGGAAAAGCAGTACATAAAAGATCTTCCCAAACAGAGTATATACAGATCGCTGCCTGTATGAGCGTGTGTATGTATAGATACAAGTCTTTTATCTTCTGACATAAATATTACAATTTGCTCTCTGTGGATTGTGGAGCTTTGAATCCTGTATCTCTTTGAAAACGGTTCACGCTTTACAAGAGTTCATATTTCAACCTACGTAATGTATATGTAGTGATGTTGCTGCAGTGTTTACTGAATATTTTTTGGGTTTGAGCATTTTTAATAGTACAGAAGCACTAATCAGAGTGTTGTGGATGATTTCTGAACCCCAGTTTTCTTTCTTTTTTTTTTTTTTAAATAACAGTTTTAGCCTTTCTGGGGACTACAGCTAAGTACATTGAAAGTATTTTGTTCTATTAGAAGTTTTATGGTATTAGAAGTTTATGCTTTGCCTTAAATTAAAACCTAAATGATTACAGAAGTAACATTTTCAGCTGTTTTTACCATTTTCTATTAATGACTAGAACAGTTATACGGACATGAAACAGATTTTGGTGTGTACTTTCTACAGAAGGCAAAGGCATTCCATGAAGCTGCAAAATGTCCAAATCCAGTCTGTTCCTTAACAATCACATCAATGCCTTGTTGCACATTTCAGCAACAAGGCAGTTCAAAATGCTTTACGCCATAAAGCATTTGCAAACAACTACAAATAAACATTACATTTGATCAAATACCGTCATCAAAATCATGAAGCAAATACATATTAAATATACTGATCAATATCCAAGATTTTATGACTCATAGTCAACTCTAAAAGGATGGGTTGTTAGCCTTGATTTAAAGGAACTCAGTGTTTCAGCTGTTTTGCAGTTTTCTGGAAGTTTGTTCCAGATTAGTAGAGCACAACAACTGAATGCTGCATCTCCATGTTTGGTTCTGGTTTTGGGAATGACGAATGGACTTGAATCAGAAGACATGACTGGAAGCTTGATACAACAGCAGATCTTTAATATATCTTGCTGCTAAGCCATTGAGTGATTTATAAAATAACAAAATGTATTTGAAAGTCTGCTCTCTGAGCTACAGGGAGCCATTGCAAGGCCCAGGACATTAGAACTGGGATGAAGTGCTCTATTTCCTGGTTTCAGATGCTAAGGGCTTCAAACAATGAAACCACAAAGTTGCTGTACAATGTTCAGCCTTCCTGTTATCTGTTGAAGTTGGCTTTTGGTTGGCTGGCCATTTTCCAGTTTAACAAAACATCCCTAATTTGGGTACTACTGGGCATCCTTTGGAAGGTGACTCAATTTGGTACCTGCTACAAAATGGTGAAGGGGTGAAATGACCATTACACATCCAAGTCTCATTCACACTGAACAAAAAAAAAAGAATCATTTTCATTTTAAAAAGCTTCTCATATTTTCTGTTCTTTGAGTTATTTACCCTAACAGTTTCCAGAACTAAGAGTTCTAGCATTTAGGTAGTCCTGATGTTTTCCTCATCAGGAAAATATCAGGTTTTAATGTTTCTTCGCCCTGTTGGCCATTCCTTCCATCGGCTGATTTCTCTCTGCCTCTCTACTTCAACTACATCTAAGAGATAATGTAACACTATTTCTCAGAGGCATGTTTGACTGTCTGCATTGCAAGCTTTGTTAACCCCAGATTACCAAGAAGACTTATTGTATTAAAAGATACTTGAAGTACTAACAGATTTATTGACTTATTCATGTTATTAGTCCCAAATTTGCTAATATTTCAAGTTTAGGGACTGTTCAGCTCTATATATGTATACATAGATAGTGCTGAGCTTACAAGATCAATGTGATATATTTTTCAGTATAAAGTATAAATTAGTAATCTTTGAATCTCATGTTAGTAAAAAAAACCTGTTGAATTTCAGTTAAAAAGAAAGCCTCGTTTTTTGATGGATCAAATGGCTTCAGATGTGAGGAGATCTTTGTGAAATGTTTGTTTTTTTCAGTCTGTTGCATTTTTAATTCTTGCTTTATTAATGCACAGATTATACATTTTATTAATATTTGATCATGTTTTACTGATTTGTGGGCTTTTACATTTATTATCATTTTCATAATGAAATCTCAGGGCCTGTTTGGACAGGACTGAAGGACTCGGCTTTTATCTATTATTCTTCATTACTCATTCAGGGCCAAAATACAAGCATGGATGCCGTCCAACCTTGTGAAGTGGAGCACTCTCCACTTCTGCTGTAACAACCGCTGATTGAGGAAAGGGCTGACGAGGCGCTATAAAGTTGGGGAGATAATTGTTGCCAAGGAGATGAGGGAATAAGCGTGATATCTGCAGTGAAAAACCAGCTGGTCCTAAAATGAATAAATTATATACAGAGGTTTGGTGGGTTTTTTTTCTCTTTATGAGCAATAACAGGCAGATTAGAAAGTTTCCAACTCCTAACAAAATGTTTTTGCTGCTTTAATCAAAGACGTATGATCTGAATGCCTTTTGAGATTTTCTGCATATAACGAGGCTGACATTATTTAGCGCCAGTGCGATCATTTGCATGCCAGAAACCCCAAAGCTTCTCATGAGCTCTTTCTCTAACTCTCTGCTCCTTCTCCTTTTTTCTCTTTGTCTTTGTGATCTGAGGCTTTATTCTTTTCTTTCTACCTGTTATCCAACTATCACAATTATTTCCCATTGCTGAATTTGCTTGCTTTTTACCTCACCATCCACACTTCTGTCTCCAAACATCTGCATCATGACTTTGTCTCTTTCTCTTTCTGTCAGGCTTTTGTTTTTGATCATCACTCCTCTGTTTCCACTTTAGATCTCCTCCTATCAGCCTAATTTCCTCCTCCTCCATTCTCCCATTGCCTCCCTGTTCGGTTTGTGTCTGTATACCTGAGTGTGTTTTTTTTGTTGGTTTTTTTTGATGTATCATGCAGGATGTACCACTGTGTGCGTTTTTGTACATCTGAAAATGTGTGTGTAGCAAAAAGCGTAGGTGTGCGTTTGCATTAAAAAAAAATGTTTTTTTTTCATACCTTTTACTCATGGTGGGTAGAGAAAGGATTCCCCATTTATACTCTAAAAGGATTTTATGCAGAAATGCAGGACACAAAGGCTATCGGAAATCTAGACTTATGAGTGCATGGTTTGCACATTATTCAAATTGTCCTCAATATGCTAGTTAGATACATCCTGCTTCTTTTGTTCACTGTAAGGGCTTGATCCTCTGTAACTGTTGCCATTTCTGTTAATCCTCAGAAAGGCAACATTTATCTGGTAAACTACAATTACACGTAGTTTTTTTTTAATCTGTTTAATTATCACAGGATTTTACGAATGTTTCAATTATTTAAAGCAGAAAGAAAATCAGAGCATCACAAGAATGCTACAGTCTGAATCTCACACTTCGAAGTTATATGGTTTTGATGAAATAAGCAGACACTTGAGAAAAGGCAAAACTGGCATGAGGGATGGAGTATTTCACTAAAGTTTCATATGTTAGCACAATATATGATAGTGATCATTATTTTTCTTCATATCATGCATGATCGATACACAAAAGAACTGAGGTAGAATATGTTGCAGAAACTTAAAATAAAGCAGTTACACAAAAATACTTAAGAAAATAGACAGAAAAACATATTAGACTAGATATAAATTGCAGTTATTTCCAGTAAGCTGTAAAAGGCATCAAAAATGTTTAAGGCTTCACCATTAGGAATATATTCACTGTAAGGAGAAATATGATGGCTCAAATTAAGCTAAATCTGAAGTAGTAATTTGCATGTACTTTTTCAGAGCATTTGGTTTATGTCTTAGCATCATGTTTAACATTCCTAACTGTGTAACAAGATTTTGTTGACATTATTTTGTTTAAAACACTCTGGTAATAAATGAAGGATTTTGTTTCTAGTGGTGGCTGGTTCATATGTTGAGGTGACAATTTTAATCACTTCTTTATAAAGAGCAATAGATTGATATCCAGTGAAAATGAAGTGAAATGCTAGAAGTAGTGAGGCATTGTCAGCAACCCAGTTTCCACATCCTCTGCCTCAACCTAAGCTTTTGTGACACCTGTGGGTCAGTACAGCAGAGGAAGTGATCCCAGGCTGATGTGAAGACAACACAGATTAAGGAGCCAAGCAAATTGCCCAAAGCAACAAATCACCTGCCCTTCTACTTTTGAACTTGTCTCAATCTTTAGGAGAATACATAGCTCTGTTTAGCCGGAGAAAAACAAGAGGAATGTGACTCTGAGTCAATGTATTCATAAATTCATCCATCTATTGTCAAAAATGGTTTTGTAGAGATATCACTTACCAGAAGAAAACACATTCCTTTTTACCAGTGACGATATGCAACTGATACTAGGGGAACCCAAGACTTTTCCATGCCAGTGAGGTATTACTGCAGACAAGGTCCCAATCTACCCATCTTCTCCATCTTGCCGTCACTCATGAAAAAGATACTTGAAACGTCTGCATTTAAGGGAAAGATTGAACCTCAACCTAAAGGGAGCGATCCACCTTTTCTAACTGAGAACCATGGCTTCGGTTTTAACTATACTTTTATTGCATGGATATGCATTATATTTTTATTTTACACAAAGATGAATACATGTGATAGACAAAAGCGTTACAGTGAACTTTATCTCCTACAGATGATTGACAGTCAGCGACCATCGCAGAGGAGGCCCATGACAAACCTTACCGCAGACAGAGGCCAGTTGAAAACCAGCACCTACATCGTGCCCTGTTTCCTCTTCGTGGAGGTGAGCTTGAAATAATATTTCCCACAGTGATCTGGTTCGACAGACAGAACATCCCTTTGGGTTGTGACAGAGAATCAAGTTAAAACTGCCAGGTACTTCGGTAGTTCTGAAAACATCCAGGAAGATTAAATGCCATAAAGAACACTAATGAGCATGAAAAAGAACATTTTCCATCATGTGAATGTTCTCTGCTTGTATCTCTATCTCTCAGCCTTTGATGCTTTTCTCATGGCAGATTAGCATGAATGACTGTCAGCTGCAGAAATCAGATGGCAGGCTCTGTTTTCAGTTCACTGACTCCAAAAAAGAGTGATTGATTTGGATGAATTAACACAAATGGGTAATTATCCTCAGCCCATGAATCACTTAGTGATAACGTTTAAAAGGATGGTGAAGGGATCTATCGTGGAAGTCCTCTCCAAAGCTTTCTTCGCTCATCATTTCCTGCTCCTCTCCCTCTCTCTCTCCCTCATACGGCTCTTCATTTCTCTGTGTAATCCCTTAATGACCTGGCGCAGCCCTTGTGGCCTTTGCTAATATTTCCAAATTTATTGCCCTAATTAAGAAGGGAAACCCAATTTGGCCATCCCATGCTGCAAGTTGTGTGAACCACAGCAATGATAGTAGGTTGCGTTGACGTAGCTTTTTGCTGTTGTTGTTGAAAGTCTAGAAAAGACAATGCAATTACAATGCTGCAGAAAGTTTAATGAGCTTTCAAATGTGCAGAGCTAATGTTATCATCTCCCTATTGTGCTTTTCAACTCTTGTCACGTTACAAACTCAAACTTTATTGAATTTTATTGGGATATTTTTGTGGAAGAGCAACACAAAATAGAGCATATCTGCACTATATTTAGGAAATAAAGCTCTTCATGGGTTTGTATCTTTTGGCTTTGCACTTCTAAAAACTGAATTTTCTTGCCCATTCATCTTTGTAAAACAGGCCAAACTCAGTTTGTGTGGAATTTTTTCAAGTTTTTCCACAGATTCTCAATTGCATTTTGATGTCTAGACTTTACACTCTATTTCATTTTACTATTTGCATGGGTATGCTTTGATCTGAACTGCTCTATTGTAGCTATCTATGTTCAGGGTTGTCCTGCTGAAAAGTGAACCTTTGGCTTCCTTTTTCTAACTGTTTTTTGTTCTTTATGTAGCTCCATCCATTTTCCCTTTAACTCTAACCAGTTTAACTTTCCCTGCCAAACAAAAGCTTCCCCACTACATGATGCTGCTACCTCCATGTCTCACATTGAGATTGGTGTGTTTAGGGTGATGTGCAGAGATTTCTTCGACACACAGTTGCATGCAGGCCAAAAACATTTTGGTTGTTTTATGACTGATAATTTTCTTCAATTATGGCTTTCTTCTTGCTTTTCTTTCATAATAATCAGATTTATGGATTATAATTGGCAGATTATCCTACTTGAGCAGTAGATCTCTGCAGCTCCTCCAGAGTTACTATGGG
Organism: Xiphophorus hellerii; assembly: GCF_003331165.1. Taxonomy (NCBI): domain Eukaryota; kingdom Metazoa; phylum Chordata; class Actinopteri; order Cyprinodontiformes; family Poeciliidae; genus Xiphophorus; species Xiphophorus hellerii. The sequence continues at coordinate 11,159,309 of NC_045676.1, read as the reverse complement.
CCTCTTGGCTACTTCTGCCAAGAGGCCCAATCTGCATGTTGGTGACCAGAGATATGTTCATAGGTTTGCAGTTATGCCATATTCTCTCTATTTTCAGGTGGTGGATTGAACAGTACAATGTGAGATACTCAAATCTTGGGATGTTGATTTTCAACTTAACTCTTACAACTTTACCACAGCTTTTTCATTGGGCTGTGAGGTGCACCTTAGTCCTTCACAGATATTATGTGGCTTCTGAAGGTTGTTAGCTGCACTGGATTTTATTTTGGGTTGTTAGAGTAAATGTGACCAAGGCTGACACTGTCTATTTATTTTCCATGGAAATAATTTTTAACAAACATTATGTGTAGTTTCACTTACATTGATTAATTATGCACTACTTAGGTGGTCTATCACGTAAAATCTCCAGAAAATAAATCAAAGTTTGTGGCCGCACAAGGGAAGTATGAATATTTTCTTAAAGTGCTATAATTGTGAAATGCTTGGACTTTCATACTGAAGATAAAAAAAAATCCTGCAGGCTAGGAAAAGAAAAAGATTGGTTGAGAAAACTTTTGAGATAAAAGCCCAAACTTCTGATGTTTTTGAAAATCTTGTCTCATTTCACGTTTGATCTTTTTTTGTAACTGAGTTCAGCTGCAGTGACAACCTCCTCTTTAAAAAGATCTTTAGAAGAACTTATTTCGACCCTGTTGTTTTTTTTGTCTGTTGGAGCTCATTCATAACATCCTCTTGAGGTCCTACGATTGCTTTTCAACAGTTCAGACAAACCACTACTGTTACACTCTTCCAACATAAAGCCACTCAGCGCAGCGTTTCGGGGGCAGGGGGGGGGGGGGGTTATTGCACAAATTTACAATTACTCATAGCCTTGCATATATTTACCCCTCCCCTCCTACAGTATTCTCTTTGATGCTCTCCGGAGCCGTTCACAGGCGGTCTCCTCATGCAAGTTCTTGGCATCACTTTTCTTTAACACTCATTCACTTGAGTAATTACATCATTTGTACCAGATCTCTCCATTTTATCCCCCTTTTACATAAAATCTCATCACTTCCTCCACCCACTCAAGCCAGTCTTCCATCATAACCTCTCCCTGCTCCTCAGTGCTTCTGTCCAGCTTCATCTTTTCTCTTGTCTCCTTTCCCCTTTTTTTCAGATGTTTCTTTTAGCTCTGTCTTCATATTTGTGTCTCATTAATGTAGATTTTGTTCTCAGCGGACCCCGTTTGTGTGCTCACCTCACGCCACAGACCGGAGATAAAAATTCAAACCCAGGATGGAATTTTCTTCCCATTTTCTCATCCTTGTTGGAGGCTTCTGCCTCTGTTTGCGTTAGCTCAGATGCAGCCAGAGGTGAATCTGGCTTGACTTTAATCACTTCGTATGAACTAGACTGAAATCGCACGCATTGTGGTGGTTTAGTAAAGGGTATTTTTAAAATTCAATTTTAAAAATGAATTTAAAATTGAATTAAATTCATCTTCATCTGTTTTCTTACAGAAGCCGCCTGCTGTTGCATAGCTCCCCCCGGAGGGCACTCTGTCCTTTGTTGCTACATTAGCATCTCATTATCTGCTTCTTTTCTATTCAAATGCCCTGTGTGATTCCTGCTCCTCTCTTGCCATCTTGATGATGATCCTTTTCTCGTTCCGTCTTTATCAATACAATCTGGTTCTCTGCTGCTCACACTGTATCGCTCACCCTTATCTTTGTATCTGCTTGATGATCATTTTCCTGTCCCTCAGTCTGTCCTGAAGACATTTCATCACTCCTGTTATCTGAGCTCTTGTCTGCAGTATCTGACTCTGATCAGCTCTGTTTCATGTCTTTATCTTCTGTCCCTGAGTGAACGCATTATTTTTCTGATGAAAAATTTCATTATTTCTCATTTAGAAGTGTGCGCCTTTTGTTTAACATATAGAACAACAGTAAAAAGAAAACAATATGGAAAGATGATAAATCCTCATCTCACCTCCTCTCTTGGTGTGGCCTTATAATGGCACCCTTTCCGACGTTCCTCTTTAGAGAGTCATTTTGATACGACGGCCTCGTGGGAGGACTTTTGCTCAGAAGTTGATGTCATCAGGGTCAGACGGACTGACTGTGAAAATCTGTTCTAAAGCTGACTCATAAATACCCTGAAAAAGTATTCAGACCCTGGGAGTTTTTTCATATGTTGTCACACTACAACCACAAAACCTCAGCATATTTTACCTTTACTTCATATCATACAATAAATCATGGAAAAAGGAAAAAAAACAAAATTTTTTCATGTTTTTTCAAAATGAAAATCTAGAGCGTATGAATCAGTAATATTTTAGGTTGTTGACCTGTTGGAAAGTGAAGCTCTGCCTAAGCCTCAAGTCTATACAGATGCATTCTACACTTTTTTAAACATTTTCATGTGTAAAAAAATTTTGACAGAAGTTTATCATTTCTTTCCATTTCACAATTACCAGCTACTTTGTGTTGGTTCATCTCATGAAGTCCTACGTTTGTGGTTTTAATGTGAAAACAGTCAACAGGTATGGGTATTTTTGCAAGAGATTGTCAGTTTAAAGACAAATTTGATGTAAGGGGAGAGGTTTTCACTCTGCCGTTTAGACTCAACATTTCCAGAGAGGCATCTGCTGTTTCAGTTGTAAGGTACCGTATTAATCGCTCATTGATTGCATCATATCCCCCCGGATCACAGCATGCAGGCTTCCCAGCTTCTCTCCTGCCTGAACTGCTGGCTCAGACAAGTCGACTTTCCTCCCTGTCAATCCTTCCTCATGCCTCATTGGCTGCTTCCTCCCATGGCTTTGTGAGTTCTGTAAAATAAACAGACTGCTGAGCATCAGACCAAATCATATTTCAGCTTTACAGCCTATGCTGTCTCTGTTAATTCTCAGCACATCTGTTATCCCTCATCTCTTTTATAGTCAATTATAACCTCTCTCTTCTTTGTAATTTTACAATTTTAAGCACACATTTCATTTCCTACTTTTTTCATGCACAACAAATTTGCATATTATCTGCACATTAGTTCTAAAAGAGAAACACATTCTTTGAATTTTCACCACATTTATTGAGTTTTGCATTATCCCATTCTTAATGATTCACTATATTATATTTAGTATTTATTTATGTTTAGGTGAGATAGATGATAACGCACAACAATGAGCCCAATGCGTTCATATACAGGGATGGATTTGATCCTTCAAGTATTACACTTTGTCTCCAACCATCTTACCATCAAATCTGACCAGCTTCCCAGTCACTTCTAAAAAAAAAAAAAAGCATCACCACAGCAAGTATCTCAAGAGATGGCTTGAAGTGGATTCAAAGATCAGGACTTCAGCCTCAGCAATATGAGAGTTACTGTGATATGTTGTGGTGAAGAAGGAGCTGAGCCAAAGGACAAAGCGTTTGATTCTCTCATCCATTCATATTCCATCCCTCAGCTATGATCAAGAGTAAATTTTGGCAGCAAAAAGAAAGTCCCACATACAATCTGTTTTGGAGTTTTTCTGGGCTCAGGAAAGCAGAACATGCAGGAGGGTTTATGGTAACTTTTAGGTCATAGTTCCCTGATAAACACGAAACCAAGGGTGATAAATCATTCATCCACTCCCCTTTTGTCATTCACATCTCTCATATTAATCTGGAGTATAACTAGACTTTGTGGTTTCAGAAGATGTTGCACCATCACATCATATTTCTGTGCCTTTCATTTCTTCTCCATCTGGCTGTGATCCTCATACAGGATGTGCAGATACATTAAGTGCTTCAAAACAAAGTTATTTTGTTGCAACCTCAAAATATATATCTGCTGAGGATAGTGAGGCTGTTTGGCATGAAGACCAGCATCCTCACCAACTTCTACAGGTGTAGCATAGAGAGCGTGCTGGAAAGCTGAATGACAGAGCGGTGTGGGAAAAGCTCCTTGCACAGCTGGAAAAGGGAAGCAGGAGGCACATTGCAGTCTGTCTTCCATCCAGGACATTTACTGCAGCCAGTGTCTGTGAAAGGCACACAGCGTCATTTAGGACCACAGTCATCCAGCACACAGACTTCTATTGCCATCTGGCAGACAGTATAAGAGTCTGACTGCTAGCACCAAAGGACTAAAAGACAGCTTTTACCACCACGCTGTCAGGCTCCTTAAGTCAAAATAAACTGTACTAGAGCATTGCATTGTTCCTCATGTCACACAAAAATTCATACATTTTGCCCTGTTAATGTTTACATTTTTATTTTTGACATATATATGGATGTGTATGGATTTTTTGTTATTAAGCATCTACATTGTGATGGTTCCAATCTGTAGCATATAAGATAGATGACACTGTTTTGTGTTGGCGTGTCCCTGTGTGTGGTGAATTGATTGGTTCTTCTTGTCTGCAGCATTTCCTCGCATGGTTGTCTGTCTGTTCAACTACATATGACAAATTGTAGTAATATCTTATGATATATTACAACAATATATTTATTAGTACCTCAATCAGATTTTGTGGATCAGCATATTTCTCATATTAGCTGGACAGTGAAGGATCTTCTTCTGTCTCAGCTTTGTTTGCTCCAGCAGGCTGTGTGTTATATCTCTGTGTCACTCTTTCAATCCTGCCAGGACAGTTTGCAGAGCTTACAAGTTTGTTTCTACCTATAACTATGGATCTGAGACCTAATATTGGTAGGTCAACTTCAACCTTGTTGGATGGATGGTAGTTTTGATGTAAGAATTGCTTTCATTACTCCACAGTTGCCAACAATAAAGTGGGCTTTTGCTCCATTTATCTATATTCCCATCTTGGTTCAACACCTCCTCAGTACATCTATTACCTTTAGGTGATTTATTTGTTGTCTGTTTACACTCTCAGATCAGAGATCTGAGAGTGTAAACAGATCAGAGATGTTTGTGCCATCTCTGATGGCACAAACATCATCTTTGGCACAAACAACGGATTTGAACCACGTTTTGCCACGTAAAACTCAGAAAATCTTGAAAATGCAAGTCATTTTCAAATGTAAATGAGAAACAGATTTACATGTTTCTCTTAAACCTTGCTGTGATCAATTTGTGCACTATCAAAAGCTACCAACTGCACACAGGGAAGGTGACAAATCTTGACAGGACAGTAATACAGCTGTTCAGGATCATCCTAAATATAGTTATTACACTAATTTCTCAGTGTAATAACTATCCTCATTTTCTTAACTAGAATTTCTTGCATTGATTATTTTTAAATACCTCTTCCTCTTCAGCACCCATACCATCACAAAGAACCTTCACCGGTTCATTCTTGCATTATTTCCTACTTTCAGCTCGTTACCGCTCAGACTCCATGAATAACACCTGCCCGTTTCTCTGCCGCACTGGGATCTCTCAATGCTCTGGGGACACTTGTTAGTCGGGCTGCTTCCAACCTGTTATCTTGTTTAAAAAAGAGAGACATAGGCATGAGAAACCCATATATATCACAATATTCTACAATCTCCTTTTATGCTCAGGCATTAAAAGAACTTGCCTGCGTCTGAGGTGTAGTCGAAGTCAAATGATCTCTGCTGAAATAAAAAGATATGATCGTCTCTGCAGCGAGTCTGTAAAATAAAATTGACTTGATGGTATGTAATCATCCCTCAGTGTTGCTTCTTTCTAAGATTCATGCTAATACAAGATTCAGAACTACACATTGATTCTTTCTGCTGCCTGTGCTGCTTGTTACTCAGAATATTGTGAACTTACTAATGGAAAAAGATTATATATCTGCTGCTGAAAGGTTTTCTATAATAAACTAAAATCCTTTAGAAATGTGTGGTGTATCAGGTAATTGTTTTTTCCTACATGAAATGGTTCAAAACCCTGATCCCTGTTTTGAAGGTGCTGATTTTCCACGTAAAGTGTTCTATAAAACGCCAGCATACACAGCATGATAGGAAACAGCATTACAGCAGCTTAACATAAATAGCTTTTCAATGCTAAAACAATAAAGGCCAGGGGAAAAAAAGAAGTCAGAATGCTGTTTCACTTTTATGTTGCGGTTCTTAGGAGAAATCTGTATCCCGAGATTAAAGCTTTACCAAAAAGAAAGATTGGACATTTGCCACAGAATTCAAATGGGTGTATTTCTAATGGAGAATAAACTCTTTTGATACAAAAAAATGAGTGAATGAATTAAGGTGGTAAAGCAGATTCAGTAAACAGGGAGAAGAAGCTGGCAGAGACATGAAGGAGGAAGAGAGTTTGCGTTAGTGCCCATAAGATGGGTGACTCCTTTGCTCATCCCCATTGCCATCGTCCCCTGCATTGCTTTGCTTTGTATATTGCTTTTCTCACCCTCTGTCTGTCTCTCATGTGTCCTTATTTGCTCCTCTGGAGCCACTCTTGGTGTTTTTTCTGCACCCTCTGATTTATTTCCCAGTGGCACACTCAGCTTTGCTCTGCTGCTTATTGTGATCAGTTAATGTCTCTTTAACAGTTTCACCCATCTTTTATCTTCCTCCAGTTCCCCTTTATTGCCTCCCAGTGATATATTTTCGACCCTACCTCTCCCTTTAGTTCACTTCTTTCAGTCTCATCTGCTTTTCTTTCTCGACTTGTTTGAATGCAATCCACTGCCACTAGGGGGCAGTAAAGCCTATGTATTGTAATCACCAGTGTTGATTTGATGAAGCTCAGTTTGTGTGTTGCCCTTGTTTGTCTCAGCAGTCTCATGTGGCTTCTTCCATTGAATATGGGGCAAATGTAATGACTTTGGTGCTCAGCATTAGGCAGCTTTTCACTCCCATATGACAGCATGCAATTTAAAAAAAAAAGAAAAAGAAAAAACAACCATCACTGTCTAAGCCTGTTTGCTAAAAAATGTAGAATTAAGACCATGGCTGCTGTCAAATACTCACATGCTCTGTTCACACCAGCTAGTAATTATGTGTGCTCATCTGGGAACCAGATTTGAAAACCAGGGGGAGAGGTGCCGCCTCATCTCAGGCTAATTTTGGGAAGGTTTTTGTGACAAAGACAACAGGGGAAGTAACAATAAAAACTTGTAAAACCAGCCTGACACTGGAAATAACAGTTAATGCCAGCTTTTGGAAAGATTTGAGAAGATATTTAAACTTGTATTAAATTTTAGATTCATTGTTATTGATCCCTACAAAGCCAGTCCCAGTAATTAATATGTAAAGATCATCTTAATGTTTATTTGGTCAGTAGCTATAAAAAGTTGAATCCATGTTCATGTTTTAAACATTAGATTCACATACCATTTTATTTTAATTAAATAAAGACACCGGTTTTGTTAGCAGGAAAACAGAGCGGCTCGAGTCTGGTTCATCCTGACATTCGTAGTGCGCCAGCGGGGTGCTGTCAGCTCAACACCAGCCACTGTCCACAAATTTCTCACCCTCCTTAACCATGTTTGACTTTATCAGTTGACTTCTCTGCCATCTGGCTGCTCCCCACAGCCCAATGGTGGACATGCACCGTTTACTGCATGTGCAAACTCAGTTTGGCCCCAGGAGACATTAGTGATGCCCCATCTATTTTCGCCTTGCTTTTTCCCTACCTAAAATGCTCTATTATTGTCACATTTTATTTTCTGCGTCTTCAGTCCACGGGCTTTCTGGGCATTTTCTTCACTTTCTGTGACATGATTTCTTCCTTTTGCTGGTTTTCAACTTCAGAGGTATTAGCTTCAAGCTTTTATTAGGCTGCCTGATTAGCTGAAATTGAATACTTTTTATTGATCTTTCTCATTCTATATACTTATAGAATCTGTGCTGACTGTATAATACAACTTTAAATTTAATTTCATCCATTTTCAACCAAACACCCGAGAATATCAAGTAGGGGGAAGATAAAATGAAATTTGTGCAACAGCTGAGCTGCAACATTTATGATTATCTGCATGTTCTTCAAAGCTTGCATTGCTGAAAGGATTTGGGAAATTTGAAAGTCAAGTTTAACATAATTCTGCAAAGAAGAGAATTGACTCGGCCCCTGATCTGTTATTTCATTACACATTTACAACAATCACAGGCATTTATTTATTTCCCCAAACAGTTCAGCAGAATTTATTAAACTGGTAATTACCAAATCACAGGATAATAAATCCAATCAAGCAGCATGAGGCATGTGTAAATGTCTGCCAGAGTTAATTAATATGTGTATAAACTGCTGGTAGGAGAAGAAATCAAAATGGCAGCCTTTATTAAATGTAGTTTGAGTTCTTGTGAGAACAATATGGCAGACTCAGTTCATAGTTAAAATGGTGCCTGTCATTTCAAATTGGCGATGGTTAAAAAAGAGAGGTAAACCCGGACATGTATTGGTGTGTTTGGCTTCATTCTATGGTGAATGTTTTGAGTATAAAACATGTCCTTTTAAATGAAAACTTTTAGAACGTGGACAAAGTGAAAACGACAGATAAGATCTTCACACCAGGAAGTCTGATTAAGACAATAAAAAGAAAGTTGGCATTCCTAAACACTTATTTGCTGGTCTGGCTATGTGGCCACCTGGACAAATACAGGATTTGAAATAAATCAGATTAATTATCTGCTGTCATTTCACAAAATTTTAATTAGTTGTTAGGTTTTAGTCTCTGACCAAAGTGGTGCTTTCGTCAGACCCAAAAACATAGCAAGCAACTCGGTCCCTTTTAGAAAACCAACGTCGACTATACTTGGAGTTTTTGTCATACTGACAAGACGTTTAGTTGGAAATTCAACGAAGCACTCGCAAACAAAGAACAAACACATAATGGCGTTGATCCTCTTACCTTCTGTTTGCAGAAGGCCTCCATTTATGCAAATTAATATTCCAAGGAGACTGCAGCGTCGCCTTGATGCTAATTAAAGACCATCAACTTGAAGATGCTTTGACCTTCAGGAGTATTTAGTAAAACTTTCAGTGTCTGCAGAGTGAGCTGCACATAAAAGCTCAAATGACATTCAAGTAAACACCATATTTAATAAGGAAGCATTGAAATATTTGTGCTAAATAGTGAGTACTTAAGGCTAACAATAACATGGTTATTATAATCAAAAGGTTGTTCTGATTTTATTTCTGTTATTCACACCACATTTGTGACGCAAAGATAAGTCAGTGTTACAGAACTCTGCAGTCAAATGGGATTCTAGTGTTATTTTAAAACAAAGTCAATATTATGTCAGAATTGGCATTTTAAACTGTCTTTTGTGTCTTTATATAAGTGATTAGCACAATTGGAGCACCTAGCATTACTAAGAATATCAATGAATATGTCCATTCAACGTCGTCTTATAAGATCCTTTTGTTAGTTGTGAGACTTTTAAAAGGTTACTAATATTCCCTTTTCCAGAATGTGAAAAGGATAAAGCAGAGCAGCTATGGTGTGTCCTGTGATATGCTCAACTTCCACTTCAGCTGTTTAGAGCCTTACTAAACAGCCGTCATATCTTTAGAAAATCCAGTTTTCTAGGAGCTCTGAGACCTTTTGTGCTTCCTCTAACTCCATTTATAAACACCTCACTGGTAGTAAAAATAGCTAATTTTGAGTTTTCTTCCTCTCAACACCTTCCACGCTGAGATGTGTTTTTGCATTAAAAGGCAACACTCCAGTCTGTCTGTCTGTCTCCAGTCATGCGTTGTGCTGCACATTCAGCTGATTGAGACATTTTAATACTGACATATGGCAAAACTTTATATAAAAATGTAAAACATAAATCTCTCAGGAGCGTTTCAGCAGTTGCCTTCAAATATTTAACTTCAATGGGTGTTTGTAGATGTTCTATCTTTCTCGTCCTCCCACCTCTCCTCACTTCCCTCCCTCAAGCCTTCTGTAGCCTGGGCAGAACAGAGGACCGGATGATGGAAAGAAACATTCACCATAGCTCGCCTGTGCCTGAGTTCCTCATGAGACATGGGAATGCACCCACATACCAACAGATATCCTCAAATTCAGTGCACATGGAAACACGCCCACACAATCAAATGCAAAACCACAAACAAAGCTCTATGAGATTAAAGAAAAAGGAGAGAAACAAAGCAATTTTGCTGCACGGAGGGTTGTGTCTGGCTATGCTGTGCTTGGAGCATGAAGCTAACTGGTACTGTGGACCCCAGGTAAAAGATCATTTGAATCCCAATTAGATGCATTTGTCAGATTGTTGTTTTAGTTTACAGTTCATTTGGAGTCACTCTCTAAATTTCAGCATCTTTAAAGAAAGCACACAGATCAGAGGTGAGACTGAGGTCATCTTATCCTTCCTTAACAAAGACAGTTAAAACAAAACATGCTCCACATCACAGCTGCTTGAACCCTCTGAGGAGCCCTGAAGAGCAGCGCTGGCACTAGTTCCTGGACAGACATCGAGAGAGCAACATGAATGCTTGAAGGGCCCCTTGATTGAGTTTGGAGACATGATGGATCCATGAAGGACAGTCATTTTCTGATTCATTTTTGGTTGTGTCCACTTGGAGATGAGTTTAGGAAAAGCTAAAATTTTAGTTCAAAATTTACATAATTTCCATATTGTGAATTATATCTGAGTGATTTTTTTCCAACAGTTTACTTTGAAGATAATGAAGGCTGATTGCAGTCGCATTCCATAGACTGCATGCCGCTACGTCAATGCAGTATTTCAAATATTGAGGACTTTAGCTGAAAACATGAAAATTGTGTGCTTTCCTGTTTAATATGTGGAGGACACATGGAAAAGTAAAAGTTTCTGAAATGGAAAACATTTTAGATTCTGGAGCGAGCAGAGGATTTTTCAGAATGATGACTGTTCCAGCGGTGCTACTGCATGAATCTGGACTGTATGTGTGATTAAAATTAAATCCCATAAACAGATTTAAAGAAATATCAGTGTTCAGTGATGTCTCGTACATAAAACATGCATTACTATTATGTCGACTTTGTCCTCCACCATGCCAAAATGTAAGAGGGCATTTAAGTGGTAAACCATTACAGCCATATCAGTGCAGGTGTTCTCCATGCAGAGGTTAAAAGAGGGGAGGGCAGCAGTGTCTGAATGTGTGGAACTATTGAAGAGGAGACGGTTGAGTCTTGGATCGGCTGGAGGAGCTCTGCTGAACACGTCCAAGATAGTGTGTGGCATCCGTTTGTCCTGTCCAGTTCTGCACTATATTGTGCTGGACAGTCAGGTTTAATTTGAGGCTCTGTGACGTTACGAACTAATTTAGGTCTGAGAACTGCCAGATCAACTTCTGACTCGGCAGTCTGACTGTCAAAATATTTATATTTGAGCAGCAAGATATTAAAATAAGAAATCGACATCCATGTCTCAAATTCTGTGGCGTATGGCTTATAAATTACAATTGTTTTCAGCCACCAGATATATAAACACTTGCCTATTTGTGCCTCAGGCTTCACAGCTTGCACATGATTTCATGAATCATATGTGAAACTTGTTTTCTGATCACTACTGCACCCAGATCTAAGTCAGGTTTTGATAAATAAAACCTATTGTGTATTTGCCAATTCCTAGAAGTCAAATTTGATTTTCTTTCTCTTTAACTTCTTTTACAACTACATAGTTCTATATCTGTTTACATTATTCATGGCGCTACCTTTATTTTATCCTAACTCTCAGATCCAGAGATACAGTATTTACACGTCACAGCAGAGATTATCCTTTCTTTTCAATTAGAAAGTACTCTTTACAGTTTTTAGTATTAGGCTTTTACATGTCATGTTTTTATGACCGCAGTACATACATGTCTGCTCTTTTGGAGAAGGAATGGCTACGAACAGCCATCAAACAGCTGAAACAGCAAAGAGTTGTGTCCCTGCAGCTTTAATCCAGCTCAGTCTGCCCTCAGAAGCCCCCTCACGCTTTTCTCTCAACAAATTTGTCCTTCAAATACACAGCAAGCTCATCACGTAAATATCCAGGCTGCAAATGGAAGTCAAACTGATCAACAGCTGGCTTTGCTGTGCTTGTTTTCTTAATATATTATGGTTTTAGGTTACTGTCAGGATTTTGCACAAACCACAGGTCTTCAGTCATAGAATGAGAGAGGCTTGGATTCTGATTGTATGTTCTTTTTTTAAACAGTAGCATGAGTATTCTGTTTAATTAGTACCAGTGTATCTGTCTCATCTGTGCCGAAATGCATGGATGCATTTTTTTTTTGTGGTTTCTATATTTACCATTCCTCTTCCTCTCTCATTTCACCCATGCACTCTGTTATGAATTGCTAATGAATGATTGTGATTTAATTTTTAGCAGTTATGGAGGTTATGTTGCGTGTGTTTTTCATGCAGCTGAAATATTAGAAATGTCAGAAGAGCCATAAATGAAGTTATGCAGAGATCCATACATGCATATGTTGTTCTACTTGTGTTATTCCCTCTGTTCATTGCCCCTCTTTTCTGACGCTCACCCATCTGTTTCTTTTCTCATCCTTTTCTCATTCCCTTTTCTTGCTTCTGCATGAAGCTTTATTTCCTCTTTTCCCAAGCGAGCTCAGTTTGTTTCTCTCCCCTCCTACTCTGAACACTGACACTGCTGAAGGGATCTCTCACTCTCCCACTCTGCTTTCTTTTCTCCTCTCCTGCTTCCTCCTTATCCATCTTCCTCCGTCTCTATCTACTTCCCTCCCTCTCAACCTCTTTCCTCACTCTCTCTCTCCTCGCACAAATGGCTTACTTTACACATTAAGGAAGCATCCGTCATTTTGCTCTGTGAAGGAAAAAATATTTCTACTTTTCTTTCTCTTTTTTCTGGCTGCCCTCTCTTTTCCCCAATCCTGACGCTGCTACCAATATGTTTTATTTCCAGCTGGTGATCATGGCAGGGACCGTTCTGTTGGCGTATTACTTTGAGTACACGGACACGTTCCCCGTGCACATCCAGGGCTTCTTCTGTTTCGACAAAGCCTACTCAAAGCCATACCCAGGACCAGAGGACTACAGCAAGGCGCCGCCGGTCCTGGTCTACTCCCTCGTCACCGCCATCCCCACTGTGACGGTGAGTTGGTCAGCAACTTATTTAAGGAAAGAAAAAAAGGAAGGCAACAGTTTCTCCAAAAGCGCTTATCTTTCACCTTCACGAAATTTTTACGTCTAATGCAAACAGATGAAATGATTACCTGCTTCAGTACAGTTAGTCATAAACAGGTTTCTGCTTATCTGCACGTGGTGAAAAGAGTGTCGTGTGTGTGTGTGTGTGTGCGTGTGTAGGTGTGCGTCCTCGTGGTGCTCAAAGATGTTTGTGGCAATGTGTTCTCTGGCATAACCATGGCAACGGGTACTATATTTGTCCTCCGTAGAGCAACCAGAGACAGCTACATTGTGCATAGACTCTGTTCCTGTTTCAAATAGTGTCCTAAAGGAACCGAACAAATCATTAGTTTTAAAGGATTTCTGTGTTTGTTCACAAAATGCTCACTTGCACTATTTTGCAAGAGAGCATGTGTGATAAATGCACAGGAAGTGTGTTTAATAATTAAACACTGATGCAGAATTTTAAAAAGTAGGTCATGGTGAACGTTTCATTCATTTGATTTTACCTGATTTAATGCTCCTTTTTTACCATCACTAAGCATTTACAAGTTAGGGTAATTGGTGTTTCAAGCTAATAAGTGAAATTTCATCACTTTCTCTCTTCTAAAAGGAAATAATAAGTAGTGAAACATAGCTCTGCATCACAGTCAGAGCGCTGCCTACATGAGTTAATTTGACCCCTAGGCCTCAGCTGTCTAGATGTCAGACCTTTAGGTGGCATTAGGACATGTCTGTCACTGAGCCTCACATTAAAGCAAATAATCTAAGGTGTATTTGCTTTTCAACAATTTTATAAACATAATAAATGAAGCACAAGGGGATTAGCAAAAAATAAATAAAGTTACAATACAGGATTTTGTAAACGTTAAAAGTTTTCTTGTATAATCTTTGCATTGTAAACATCTAGGGCAGTGACATCACAGAGGGGTCATAAGGACTCATGGTGGGTCATGAGAGTATATAAGGCTATTGATTGACTTTAGTAGACAATATGTCTGAAGTGGATTTCAAACTGTTCATCCTGTCTGACAGTTTGTTTCCTGAGGATTATAAAATACGGCCTTTGAACTGTAAAGGGTCCAAACTTATGAGTCAGAATATGACTCTGTCGATCCACAAGCTATGATAGATGCTAAGTCTGAAGCAAACATTGACAAGGATACTCCTAATATTCAGAGCTTAAACTATATAAATCTATGTATTCATCCATCCATCAATTCATCCATCCATCTTTTCCTTGCAGGGTCACAGGGAGGGCTAGTGTCTATCTCCCGCCTTCGCCCAATGACTGCGGGAGATATGTTGCTTTATCCCAAAGCAACATAAAGATACACAGATTCATGTTTAAAGGCTATTTAGAGAAACTAGTCAACCTGAGAGTCATGTTTTTGGACTGTGGGAGGAAGCTGGAGTAGAAGAGAACCCACGCATGCACAGGGAGAACATGCGAACTCCATGCAGAAAAACCCCAGGCTGGGATTTACTGATTTTACTGCTGCAACTTTTTCTGAGCTCTCTGCTCTTCCCTCCAGTTTTAGCTCAAATCATAGCTGTGAAGCAGCTGCAGTCATGATGGGGTTAACTAGTTGGACTGGACCAACCTTAAGTCTATCTGCTTGGTAATCAGTCATTGTAGTGTTGGTGGATGATGCACTGGGTTTGCAATTCCCTCTCAGATAAATAGTTGGTACCTAAAGATTAGGTCTGGTCATTTCCGTCCTCCCATATACATTTCATGAGTCTCTTTCACCCAGTGTAGATGAAAAGGAGATACATGTTAAGAACATGTGTCAACAAAAACACTTTGACCTGATTTGTCCTACTTACCAATGCTCTAGAACCTAATGCCTTGTACTCTGTCTCTGAGGGACGTAGAAGGGATGCAAAAGTTGGTTTGCTGCAAAAGTTAATGTTAACTAGTCAAATAATGATTTACAAAGAAACAGCAAAACAAATAAATAAAAGCTGGTTTAATTTAGTCATTTGCCAATAAAGCAAATTCTGTCCATTAAGTTAAATCTACACATAAGTGACATGCACAAATATTGCATGACTCCACTCCAGGTCATTTGCTCCTGCGGCTGTTCCAAAGTGATGCAAAAGGTTTATTGATCATGCCAAGAGTCAGTTTCACTGTCAAGGGTGGTGGATTGCTCAACTGAATAGCATAATAACAGAGGGACAACCTCCAGAGTGTTCAACTTCACTTCAAATCAACAGCTTTAGTTGAATCTTAGACTTGACTGGATGTTCCAACAGAACACCCAATCCAAAATCTCTTGGATGAAGAAGTCTAATGTTAAATGTCTGTAAAGATCTGACCTCAACTGTTTTGAAAATGCATGGACTATATCTACAAACCTGGATCCATTTTAGACTCAAAATTGTACATCCAGTTATTGTTTTTAAAATATACCCTGTCCTTGATTAGTGGATGTAAACTGACAGGGAGTTTAGATGATATATTTCACAATTCAAACTATGTGAGGTGTGTATAAAACTGTACGGTTCTATAGTACAGGGTCATGTTTGAAACCAAGTGAATTAGTATAAGGGTAAAGTTTCCAGGAGTCATGCTCCCCTTGAATTTATTTCATTTAAATAAGTGTTGTGATAGTCTCTCATAAAAAAAGTTAGTTTTATTTTAAAAGTAACCCATTAAATAATGAAACACAGGAGTTGTATACAAATATAGAAAGCTTCAGGACCCGATCTCACATACAGCTGGGAAGGCCTGGTTTATTATATGACCTAATTAGAAATCATTAAATAGCTCACATCTGTGACTTTGCCCTTGTTATCATAAGTTACAGCCTCACAGCTTATCATCTCCATAACTGATGAATAAACAGTGTCACACTGGTCAAAGTTTGTAAAAGTTGCGAAGAGACATTTGATATTTGTTAAGAGACGAGCTAATAAAACAGGCATACAGAAAACCATTTGTAAAATATTTGCACATTCAGAAGTTTAGAAGAGTTTATTCAGTGAGTAAATTAAATTAATTTACACCAGGCTATGGTCAGTTACCAATATGTCATCCTACCAAGGTTTTAAAAGGTTACCAAGAGCGCACTAAAACTTAGCAACAGGATGTGCTAACGATACCGAAGTGTGCCAAGCTTGATGCAGTTCATACTAGAGCAGGGCCTCCTCTTTTTCTTCAACTAGCCAAAGGATAAGAACCACATTCTTTCCTTACCAACACAAAAGAAAAATTTGGCTGTTTGTAAATTTTCCTGGTTGTAAAAACACAGCCAGTCATGGTGTGGGAATTTAAGTTCCACCCATCACTGTTTTGAAGATAATGTTGTTTTAAAACTTCCGATTGCAAGATCTTTGCAACATATCTGTAAAGCTGACTGCAGGCTAGCTACCATGATTGATAACCTAGTGATTTAACTGCTGTTATCTAATATCAGCTTGTTATCCTCCCAGTGTGTCAAAAGGTATTTTTATATGTGCAATAAACATATTGTCTTGAAAATGACAAATTTATAGTGTTTATTCAATTTCTTTTCTTAAGTCTTAGTATCTAATTGATAATAATAATAAACAAATGTTATGGAAACTTTTTAACACTAAACATTGGTATGCTATAACACTTGTTTTTTTGGTTCAAATAAAAATACATTAAATTATGCATTAAAATTTTACGGGGAACTTACAGTGATACCCTGAAACCATGGTAATTTTACACAAGGCTGTTGTGCAGTAGGAATCTCATTCCTAATTTGTTCTTTCATAAAGCATCAAGCACTCATCACGTTTTGATGTGTAATAATCAATATTTTAAAAAATTGGTTAAATGTTCATGTTTGAAATGAAAGTTTAATTTTATGGCATCTTTAAGTAAAATATTTCCCCATATTAGCATCTAGGGAAAATGTTGTCATTTTTTCCCCTTTCCATCGTCTACCACTCTCCTTGAGTCATTCTCATCTTGGTGACTATGATCAATATCAAGTTTTAAAATAAAAGAGTGACACCCAAATTTGTAAAAAAAAAACAAACAAAAAAAACAGCAATTTAAGACATGACACCTGAAATACTGAAGCCTGCCAAATATTGGATTGAAGTCATTTATGATTCCAATATTGTGATATGTTAGACTGTGAAGCTCCATCACTATCTTATTCTTTCTCTTCTTTTTGACTCCTTGTCTTGTCTTATTCTAATCCTGGATCCTGTTGTCTGCCAGGGACATGTACTGATGTTACATGATTGAGTTTGATTCATGTTGAGTGAAACTATAAGCCAGAACTCAAACTTGAAATTCTGTCACTTTTGTGTCAGAGCAGAATTAGATCAGAGTTAATCCAATTACGTGTGCATCTGTTCACCTTGAGTTAAGTGTGTAATAAGGTAAAAGGGGAAAAAAAGTGGCTACAGGCACATAAGGGGAAGCTTTTAATCCGATGGAGTCAGAGATGTAAGTGATATCAGTGTGCTTTTTAAAACAAAGCAGAAAAACAACTCAGAAGGTTAATACTTTAACATGTTGTTTTGCCAGACTTGCTGAAATTAGTTTTTCCTATCCGTTATGGGGTTTTGGTGGAAAATATAGCTGGAATCTAGTTAGTATAATACAGAAAGTTATACATGACAGACTTCCTTAATTATCTTTCTTGCAATGATAACTGCTGTCTTCCCTAAGACTTAAATGGGCAGAGAGAACATCGACAGCAGAGGCAATATACATGAAAGATGAATGGTGCAGAGAAGATTGACAACTGCTTTTATGTTGCATTCAGTTAGTACTCACAAGTTGGATTTTGACAGCTACCAGTCGGAAACACATCAAAAAAGTTTCCTGAAACCTAAATTCTGATTTGTAGTTTGGAAATCTCCAGGCAGATCCACAATCAGAATGTGGTATGAATGCAGCAGGTAAACACTTACTTAAATCTAATTTGTTTTACCTTTGTTTATTCAGCACTTGATGTTTTATGATGCTTTATGAATGAAGTAGGGTTGGTTTGGTTCCCTCTGATCCAGTTCACACATGGTGCAGTTGCCTGTGCATTGTTTTTGTGATTTTACACATAAAATGGGGCAAAAATACATCACTACCCAAAATGTTGAGTCATTTAATCTTGAACAAGAACTGAATTCAGTTAACATCTACAGCAGGAACTTTCTTGTTCATTCATCACATTTTGTCTGAAACAAAGGTTAAAATACATATGTAGGTCATGATGTAATTCACAAGTTAGCATTATGATTATATCATCTTCTAGAAATTGAAACCTGCTTTACATCTGAAAGTCCTGATGCTATTTTATCTGATTGGAAGTTTGATTCCTAAGAGAATGTATTGCAGCACACGCAGAAACAAAACTTTACAAATCTGACCTGTTAGTTATTGACCACATTTAGACTGATGAGCGCTGCTCTGTAAGATGTGTCTGCAGCGAGCGGTGAGACAGAAAATAAATGCTTTCCTTTCATGGGGGTTTCCTCGGCTAGTAATGAAGGAAAAACTGAAGCTCTTTTATTGCTGCCACTCTGGCACCTCTGGGTCATGTCACTTACTAAGGAACATTTCTTAGCAAAAAGGATTATTCAACAGGACCCCCGGAGTTTGTCAAAGAGAAACCTGCCGGTTGGGTACAGAGTCACTCGCCATGGTAACTTACCATGGTTACCAGGACAACTGACTCAGATTTTAAGTTGGGTCTCTGAAAAGGGAGAACCTGGGATTTCTCCTCAGCAAACGGAACATTTTATAAAGCCGCTTTCCTTCATGCAGATTTAATCTTGATTCAGGTTTAGAGGTTTCAAGAATTACTATCATTGTGTTCATTCCCATTAATAAAATATTCATTACACTTTTATTTATGCATCTTATGCCTTTGGCATAAACTGCAATATATAAACTCTCTTAATGAGATTTAAAACCACTATGTTTATGCCATAAGCTGAGCGGGTGAAACACTTTTATTTTCCTACAATTATTCTGACTTTACTGAACCTTCCTTGCTCTCTGAATAGCACACCTCTTGGTGCTCATGCATGTGTGAATTATTATCCGAGTGCTAGATAGTGGGGAACAGAGAGGCTGAGTGGAACAGATGCACTCGTGTGGCACTTGGCGAAAATGCCGTAGGTTTCAGTGTATCAGTGAAGGTAACCATGTGGGTGGATGATGCCGCACATTCTCTCCTTCTCCGCTGCAGAAAACCGTTGCTGTGTGCACAGATGAGAGCTGGAATGTGAGCATCACAGCTCCAATATAAACAAGTCAAAGAACCTGCAGGCAATCCGTATCGCTCTCTGCAACAAAATCGCTTTCTCGTGCAGGCGAACGCGCGGCATCCAGCCTGCAGCCCGTAGCACAGTCTGCGAACAATGCATGCATCCAGATGCATTGAAGGTGACATTTCTGTTCTCGCTCCAATTATCGTCCTCCTGGCTGGCTGAAAGCACAGCCCTGCTTGAACTGTTTACTGATTATTTGCTTGCGTCTATTTGAGAGCATGTATTTTGCAAAGCTGACCTTCCGCTGATTGCACGCCCTGACCCACCTGTCAGGTGGCACAGTTTAGCCGCAGCCAATCAGAGGATCAAATGGTAATTGCAGGCTTTAGATGCATGTGGCATAGTGTGAGCCTTAACAGCTCATGGAGACTCCCACTGAGCCAAACAAACATACACACTTGTAAATACAAGCAAGATGAAGGCAGAAAATGGGTTAAAGCTTTCAATGTTGTTTTCTTTTTAATGTGGGTCAGAAATAAAATGCTAAATGTTGCCCTTGAGATCTTGTTTCTTGTGCTGTTGAATATAAGCTCTGATACAGAGGGAGAGGTACAGCGAGGGTGCTTTTTGAAATGGGACAAAGAATATGTTTAAATTTGCTGTAAACATAACATAGAGATAAAGAAAAAGAGCAAGAAGCCATAAACAAGATGTGGAAAAAAAAGAAAACAAATCCCAGAAGAAGAGAAGCCAAAGGATTTGGAACTGAAAAACTAGGAAATGAAATGTGCCTGACGTCTTCGAGAGGATGCTCACTTCTCCAAGTTTGTTTGCTGTTATCTGGTAAACGCTGGAACGAACCCTCATGCATAATGCATCTCCATGTGACAGAAAGATGGGGATTGAGCAAAATCATGAAGGAGAGGCCACATTATCCAGGCAGCCTGAGTTTATCAATAGAGATCCAGCTGCACAAAAGACTTCATTGTACTGTTGTCATTTCTTCAAGAGATGGGAAGAAATGAACAGGAAGAGTCAGGAGTTGAAGAAAAGTATGAGCTAAAATTAGAAATAAACTGATCAGAAATTTGTTGACAATTTTGCTTGATGATTTTGTAAAGCTCTTAGTTGCTGGTACCATTTTTAATATGCAAAATAATTTGTATGCTCTCTATCTCATCTTCAACGTAACCTGTTAAAAATAAAATGTTTATTGTAAAAGAAAAAAAAACTAAAGAAAAACATTTTTTAGACAAAACCCTTTTTAGAAATAAATCCTAATTGAAAATATGCTGCCAAATCTTCTTTACTAATTTATAAGGCATTTTTAAGGCAAATAAAATACAGGCAGTGTATGATATGACAAAACATTATTTTTCTCCTACTAGATCAACCGTCCAAGATATTTGCCAAAAAGCTATGATTTACAGTGATGAACTACTTCATTCTAACTATACACTAACTTTTTTGTTGTTGTGATTGATCATTATTATCTGTATTATTAACAGAGGTGAAGTTACACAGAAGGAAAGATCAGTCATTGAAACATCTCTAAACCTAGCCAGAAATTTCAAAATAAAACCAAGGTAATTAAGGTGATAACATCTTATGTATGTTATAGTCAGTGGATATTTGATCTTGTCACACTAAATCTTACACAATGCGTAGTTGGTATCAGCATGTAGTGAAGTGGAAAGACTCCAAAATGATAGATTTTTGAGTGTAGCAACTGTATACTTAGCTACCTTTATGTGGTAACAATCATATCGGTAATACATCCATCCCTCAGACTTCTGTAACCCTTTCAAAAACCTTTCTTGCAAGAAGATGAAGGATTATTAAGGTGATTAGAAACGAGAGAATCAAAATGAATTAAACCTGTTGCTGGACTCTATTAGGAACAGCTTCTCGGCTCTGTTCAGTCCTTTCTTGTCTCCCTCGCGCTTTCTCTACAATATCTTCCTGTTTATTGATGCAGAGAAATATGAATCAGCGATTTCTTGATGCAGGTCTCACAGTAATCAGACATAGATGTGACCTGAGACTTCACTTTTGTATTTTTCTGGGGGTTTTTCAGCTTCTCTTCTCAGATCACCTGCCTCCGACCCACCCAATAAATAGGGATGTATCTGATTGTTTAACAAAACAATCTTAATACCTGTTCACAAATGCTTTAGGATGCCTGGCCCCTTTTCACAGTTCTTATACCTTTTGATTCAGTTTCTGTTGTTGTTTCCTTTCACATTGCAGGAGCTGTTTTCTTTAGAGGTTCTTATTTGTAAAAGTTTTTCTTTTTATTACACCTACTTCATTTGCTTAAGCACAATAGGAACCCATGACTACCAGTGGGAATTAAATTATCCCAGTTTTAAGGAAATGTTCAAATAAAACAAAAGACAGAAAAGTAAATAAGCTTTTCGGATTGGAAGAAATACAAAATTACTTTTAAATTGTGCAGGCAAAAAAATACAACTGAAACGGAATTACAAATAAAACAACATCACAGTAATGAGTGTGGATTGCAGCGCAAGAGCAATTAATGGTGGAATTTATTGAAGTCAACCCTGTGGCAAGGGGCAATTTGTGAGTGTGACCATTATTATTGTCCGTCCCTTTAAAGTAGGGCTTCAAAGAGGAGCTGCTGTACTGAAATGTTTCTTTAGACATTCAGACTTTTTTGTTTTCATATCTATTGATCATTTTTAATCCTTAGGTAAAGTGGTTCCACACGATCACCTGCTTTTCTCTGGACTCAAACAGATTGTAAACAGCACTGTGAGCCTGTGCTGTGTTCAAAGGTTGTTTATGTGCCTAAATGAAGAACGTGTATGGTGTAATACATGTTGTTTTTCGTATTTTATTTATGTCTTTTGTTCACGTGATAAAAAAAAGTATCCTAAATTTACAGACTGGGCAAAAGTAACTGATATGTTACTTTTGCCCAGTTTTCTACTCATACTTGCGTGGGTTTTCACAAGATGCTTCTTCCCACGTTTAAAAAAAAACAAAACATGCATGTTAATTGGTCATACTAAATTTACCTTGTGAAGGTGTGCATTCATGCATACTTGATTTATTATGCGTTTGTTCCGTGATGAACCAGCACTCTGTCTACCATACAATCCTCCCCTCAATAGCTGACAGATGCAAATGAGTTCAGCAACCCTCGACTCTGAACAAAGCAAAGCATGCTTGGAAAGTTAATATGTGACCTAATCAGCAGGTCAGTGCATTTATGTTTTAAAAGGAGCACTCTTTCTTGAGACCATGTCTGGTGTTTACTACAAGTTTTACTCTCCTATTTATTTCACAAATCCCTCAGAAATAAATATCTTGAAGTTAGTAACAGACAAGTTAGTAGCATTTCTCTGCACATACACAATTTGCCTCCATTTAATGTAATCAGTATGCATGGCTTTATGGGAAATATTCTAAATGTAAATTTGTAGCATTCATTTCAGATGAAACTTTTACCATCTCCATATAAATAGAAGAAACAGGAAATAAAACAGTTCACTTTTTACTCTGACAGTATGCCTCAAAGTTTACAAGGCTTATTTAAAAGAAGCATCTCAAATATTTGTACAGTCTAATGTATTTTTTAACATTCGCTGAAGTGTTAGAATGAATCACTAAAGGGATGAATCATTCCACCATTATTCAGTCTCTAGTCCTGCATGAAAAACATTTCTAATACTTACTGATTTCTAGAAATATCAACAGAGAAGAATCCCCTGATGGTTAATCTACCAAGACTGAGAGTTTTCTGTGAGGAAATGTTTTTATTTTCTCTCCTTCACTTTTTGTGACTGCTGAGTTATTTTAATTGTGAAGCGAGAGCCATCACTCCTATCTGTTTGCAGTGGTAATTATAAGGCATGTATAAATTTATGGATATAAAGGTGCAGTTTTTGTCTGAAATCTAGAGGAATTGGTTTTTAGAAGTTGCTTAAATCTGATCTGTTCATCTGAAAGGTAAAAGTACATTTTTTGTATGAAAACCTGAAAACATTTTTCTTCTGCACTTATTTTATCTCAGTAGTAATGCCATAACTAGTTACAGTCCGGACCAGTGTGCAGTTTTATGCTGACTCTTCTGATTTGCCCCTAATTCTTTTGTCAATACTTTTTGGATTATTGGTTATACTATCACGTTAGCAATGAGGCTAGTTTTTGCTTGCTGTGAATGCTAGGTTACATTTTGTTCCCCATTCATGAGCATTTATGAAAACCCAGGTTGAAAGGAAAAGGTTAACTTATCTTTTTCTGTTCTTAATAAAGAAAATAAATTCTGCAGACTGCTAAATGAATACAAGGCTTATCTGGAGATGTGTTGAAAGGCAGTTAGCCTCATTGCAGTGGACCTACAACACAAGATCTTATTGTTCAAGAGACTAAAAGCAGACAAAGCGTCATTCCCTTGTGTTATAATTTGCATAGTATCTAATTTAATTGAATTAAGCTGCAGTTCCATTTAACAATTTTTTTGTTTTTTGTGTCTTTTTATGATCTATTATATTTTTCGAGCTGTACTGCAGTTTTGGTCAGCTGTTTTTAAATTTACTTCATAATAAGCTTGATTTGACTTCACTGTAGTCTCCTGTTGAACTCGAGCACTGATTTGAGGAGTGAATCAAATTTGATCAAGTTGCTGTTTTTTGCTCATAATCTTTAATGTTCCGTGAGCCACAAAAACAGCAAGCCTTGGTGTTCATCTGCTGCTATTTGCCTTGTGAATGAGACACTGAGAGGGAGCTGACAGCAGGCAGAAAGGACGGGTGAAAATTAAAGCTAATACCACCTGTTAGTGGATCAGGGCCAGAGTCTTTGTCAAAGGTTATTGCAGTGGGCAGTAATGACCTCCTTATAGTTTCCAGCACAGAGCTGATCCAACAGATGGCTGCAAAGACAATTACACTCTGCACTGCTGTATGCAGAGCCATCTGAGGGTTTCTGCAGATGATAGGACTCCATGTTGTACTGGAAGTGTGAGGCGTTCAGGGTTAGAGCACAGGCCCATGTGACGCTCACATCCTGCTGACCACCTGCTCAGACATTTAGTCATTCAGCTGCTGGACAAACTACATTCTTTCTGTCATCAACAGTTGTGGAGGCATCCTTGAAGTGTAGTTTTTACTAAAGAAGTAAACAAAATACAAGTTATGCTGTATCAGATTGAACCCTAACTTGTAATTTTAATAGGTAGAAAAGAATAATAAAACATCTGATGTAAGTAATAATACCACTTCAATTTTTTCACCTTTTATCTTGTTTAAACTGTAGACTACAATTGAGATTTTATTTACTGTGACAGTCAAGTGCATAGTAAATATAAAACCAAATCTCTTGTGCCACTGAGATTCAAAAATAGAGAGTGAATTGAACAACCGGACTCATAATGGACCGTCCTCAAAGTTACTATCAAATCATAGAGAGCAAGACGGAAGCACCTAAGAGGATCATGGGAAATGTTTCCAAGGAAGAATCTGTTAACCAGACAACTGGAAGTTGTGCGCTCTGAATCCAGTCTTTATGGAAGAGTGACAAGAAAGAAAGACGTTGAATAAAAGCTTTAATGTTATGTGTAACATTTGCTATAATACATGAAATATGAACAGCAAACATTTTTAAGCATGTTCTCTGGTTGAAGGAGACCTAAATTAAGCTTTATGAGCCTTCATGCAGGGCAGTAGGGAGATGGATGCAGTGAACCCTGGTATACTCAAATAAAAGGGTTGAATAAAGCATTATAACAGAATACAAATTGAAAGATATCTTCTTTGAAACAATACAAGTGAGTAAAGACACACTGATGATCATCTGATTAAAAAGTTTGATGAACTGAACAAGTAGAAATCAAAGTTAACAGCACAGAAGGCTTTACAAATGAAAGCAACTTGTCAACAGTTTTTGCACAAAATAAATAATTATTATTTTATTGAGCCCAGAGGCTAAGTTAAGTTGTGAATAAAGTCACTTGTAGGATCGCAATCTCCCTTATTAAACGTCTGGAATAATATGGAAATGTCAGCTCTGACGGGAGCCAGTAACACCATTTCCCTCTCAGTCATAAACACTTCAGGATGTGGAAATAGGTTTTTCTCTCTTGGAGTCTCAGTACATGTACAGACTTGTGATTTTTTGTCTGCTCAATTATGGGTGGCTGTAGGTGAGCTAAGCTAGAACAAGGTTCCGGTGTCCCGAATCGGCTCTCATCATGCTCCCTGACAGCACAATTGTTATGGTAATCTTAACAAATTATGTTGTTCAGAAAATCCAGGCTTTCCCTGTTCTCATTTGCTGCCTTTCTTTGCTCTAAATTTACCCTCTTTTGTTAGTGTAATCAGAGTTGTCATCTTTGACAGGAAGCACAAAAGATATTTCACACAGAAGAACCGCTGCTCACAAAAGTGCAATCACAAGCCGTAGTTCACGTATGCGTCTTCTTTTTATGACATTTGAAAATGATTGCAATTATTCGGTTTATCTGATCAAAGCTGGTGGCAAAGAGCACAAAAACAAACGCAACCACAAACTCTTTCACATGCACACGTTAAAATATACCCTATTGCAAATGAGCCAAAAGTTTGCATTTAGTTAAACCTCACAATAATCCTTCATGAATAATGGAGACAGACATAAAGAACTTAGCAAAGAATAAGAAAAGACGTCACTCTGAAACTCCTCTGTCGCTTTGCAAACAATGGATGGATTGTGAGGGCATCAGAAGTCTTTTTGTTATTATCTTTTGAGGAAGAACCCAAAAAAGATTTTGGTGCTGATGCAAGCCCAATTGGATGTAAAACTTTAACAGCTCAGCATGTTACATTCAGCTTGCATAAATGTCCCTCACTTGTCTGACTCAGAGTTTTAAAAAAGAGCAGCAAAAAATGCCCCAAAATGCTTCGGATTCGGTTTTTCTAGGAGTTGTTGCATAGTGTTCTCCCTACGAGGAACTTTCGCACATATTTACTATCATTTTGTGTCTCTTTGTTTGGTGTCTTCCTTTAGCTACTTTATATTTAATCATTTTAAATGAGCGTATGCTGATATCATACCTGATTAATTCAGTTGCAAGTTGGATCATTTTTACTTTACACTATTTCTTTTTCTATTTGTTTATTTGTTTTTTATGTCATGTTAAAAACAACCAGGTTTTTTTTTCACTTACTAGTCTTGGGTCAAGTATGAACCAAGCCAATCCTGGATACTGCAGAGAGTGATTTGCTCTCGGTGTCTGTACCTGAATTACTATTGGAAAAGAACATTGACTTGCAGCAACATTTTACTACGTGGTAAATATCAATCTTTGTGATATTAGATTTAAGTTTGTGAAAACCACACCTTTCAGATTTTGCTATAGACCAAAATAAAACAAATACAATTGTGAAGTGAAAGGAAAAAAGATGCATAGATGTCCTTTTTTTTCACAAATCAAAATCTGGAAAATTTGATGTTCAAGCCAATACTTTGAACAAGCCACACTGCTACAGGTCTTTTGCAGTATATTGTTAACTTTTCACATCTTGAAACAAAACATTAAAATTCTTGCCTGGTGGACTTTGACTGGGCCATTTGAACACATTGATCATAATTTCAGGAAAACATAATACTAGGAAAACATAAGATTGTAATTACATTGTTGAATAACTATTAAGATTAATTAAAGTTTTCTTCCTTTTGTTTCTTCACAATGACTTCATCACTGTCCCTGAATGTTATAATCTTAATCAGAAAGATATTTTTCAATTCGGCATACATGACAGTAAAAACTTTGCAAGAGGTCAAATGTATTATTGATTTATCGAGTTTTAATGCAAGGGCTTACCAAGTAGTGCAACAAAGTAATGTTGTGATAATGATTGTGGTCCAGCATACTGTGCAGTTGTATGTTTCAGGCCTGGTAGAAGGTGAACCTTTACACCAGACTGAAGCGTTTTGTAGTTTCTAACAGATTTTTTTTATTTGGTTTAAGTTTAAATGGTACGAGCACTTTTACAAGGTTGCGAACATGATCAGATTTTCTTTTTTACTTTGTTTATCTGGTTCTGTGTTTGTTCAAATCAATGACTATTTGAAAGTCAGAGACGGGGAGAGCAGCAGACAGACGAGAATTCAGCAATAGTAATGCTTATGAGATGGAGCATTGGGAAGAGGGGCAGGGATAATAAGAGATAATCTCAGCTTTACCCCGTAGCTGCCAATCAGACAGCATGGAGGAATTAAAGATGAAGACAG
The DNA here is from genome assembly GCF_003331165.1 of Xiphophorus hellerii. Taxonomy (NCBI): domain Eukaryota; kingdom Metazoa; phylum Chordata; class Actinopteri; order Cyprinodontiformes; family Poeciliidae; genus Xiphophorus; species Xiphophorus hellerii. The sequence goes on along the minus strand of NC_045676.1, from coordinate 11,131,873 downwards.
CAGGGCACAGAGCCCCATGTTGCTACGCCGGTCCAGCGATCTGTTCCCATCCTGATAGCCTGTAAGACGCGTTCTAACCCATAGATGAGAACCCTAATCCGGCTGTACTCCTGGTGCATTGTGGAAGATTAGCTGGAAGGTCTCCTCCCACACCGATCAAGGATGCCTTCCTTTGTACTAATGAGGAAAGGAACTTGACTTATATGGAGAAACATCGGATACAGGGCAGAGGACAGATAACGCACAAATGGGACAAAGAAAGGGAGAGACTGAAGCACAGAGAGGAAACGACAAATAAAACCGGAAGAGATTGGGGTCATACTTCACACCGCAGAGAAAACATTTCTGAGTGTAACAGGATTTCAACTGTGTGAAGGGACGGTGGATAGAACCACAGAGGCAAGTGAGGACACTTTGTATTTGTATAAAAAGTGAAAAACAGATGAAAAATAGGAAATGCTTTTGGTAGCCCAGTTTCTCCTCCACAAAGATCAGGGAAAACTGCCCTACCAAGCTCTGAATAAAGGCAGGGTGAAACAGAGAGGAGGAGATGGATGGAGAGAGTGGGTGATGCTGAAGGAGCTACATTGTCATGGTTACCATCAGTAGCATATGAGATGTGTGTGTGTATGTGTATGGCCTTGTCTTTTTTACATTGAAAGGACTATTTTCCAACAAATAGCATGTTGTCCTTATGGGACCCAAAGTCGGGTCCCATAGGAAGAGCTGCTGTTTCTGGGTTAGGGGTCAGTTTTTGGATTGAGGTGAGTTTTTTTAGGTTAGGTTTAGAGATCAGTGTAAAGGTCAGGGTTAGGTTATAGAAATGAACAAAAAATGTATGAAAGTCGATGCAAAGGTCTCCTGAAGACAAAAAAGGTATACTATGTCTGTGTGTGTGCGGTAAAAGTCGAGCACTGGGCCTCCAATGTCAACATGTGCCATGTGATTTGTGCAGAGGCTTTGTATAGATTCAGTATAATCCTCTGTAATCTTCTGTTTCTCTCCAGTTATTATTCATGATGCGTATCAATCCTGACGTCATTATCAGTGAGTGGATTATTGAAACACATTGCATCAAAATATAGGAATATTGTAGAAATAGCTCCAGCAAACGTCTCCAACATCTGCAGCAATAAAAACTGCAGCTCCACTCGCATTTATTTTCTCACTCCCACATAGGCTTCCATGTTTTATCCCTCTTTTTTTATGTTCTGACGTCAAATCCGCTTTTAATGCTGCATCACTTGATAATGATTGCTGGAATTACTCACAGTGCCCGCTGTGTGTACGGTATGTTATGCTCTTCTAAGACACAGTGGGAGATCTCTGTGTTCCTATCACTGTCTGTTTCTCACTTTATACACCTTTGCATGCTTGGAGATTTGTCACTTGTACAAAGTAATTCTTCACTGAACATCCAGAATACAGGTGTTAAAAATCAATGCCTCTAGAGCAGGGGTGCCCAAAGTCGGTCGTCAAGGTCCGGCATCCTGCATGTTTTAGTTCTCTCCCTGGTTTAACGCACCTGGATCAAATGATGGCTCGTTAGAAGGCCTAAGTAGAACATTGACATACTGAAAAGGTTGTTGGTGCCACCAGGGAGAGAACTAAAACATGCAGGATGCCGTCCCTTGAGGACCGACTTTGGGCACCCCTGCTCTAGAGGTAATTATCACTTACTTGTGGACTTCTCTATTCTCTCGCCAGACTTTTTTTTTTGGGGGGGGAAGTATCTAACTTAGTTTGATGAGTTCCCATTTTTTTCTTTTCGTTTGAGTTTGTTCTTCAGCTTTGTAAGCAGAAAATATCCGCAGTGTCTCCTCTCTGAAAGGCAGAGGCACATGCGAGATTGAACTGCCATCCTGTCACAAAAGTAGAAAATAAAAGGGAGCCAATTAGAAAAATTGCACCTCTGGTGCTACCTGTTTCCCTGAATGTCCTCTCAGCGTATACATATATATATACTTGTCAGACTTTAGACGTTGCATTTAAAATGGCTCCAGAGCTGCTCCCATTCTCTGCTGTGAAGACACACACACACATTTGTACCCAATCTGGGAAGGCTTGTAAAATCAGAAATTATATTCAAGTATTTTTCAGGTGTTGATAAGTATAGAAAAAGAAATTATTTCCACTTCACAGTGTAAACATGACAACCAATTTTCTGAGAGATCAAAACATTGATATTTTGTGCCTGTGACCAGGAAAATCCTCAGAGCTTTTTCCACTGAATCTGTGTTTTCCAAGCAAGAGAGTGAACAAAACAGCTGAGAACTGATAAAGCTTAAATGGGTCACCATTTACGTTATGCCAAGAAATCTGTTTAAATTCTGACACTTTGCACAAACTTGATTTGAGTCTTTGAAATATGTTTAATTTTGACTTTACTAGACTGAAAAAATGTCTAACAAGATTGCTACGGAAGAGTTTGTGAAAGTAAAAATGTGTCTTTTCAAATCCTTAGCCCTTGACTTAACCCTTTCTCAAAAGCATTGATAGTTCCAAACCTTGAAACCAAACTCTATTAAAACTAATTTCTGTTCAATTCAGTAATTGTGTAAGGATTTGAGTTTTTTTGAGTGTTTATTTTAGGTTTCTGTGTCTTTTGAGTCTCTGTGTTGTCCTGTCTTCCCCTTGATTGTTCCCAAGTGTGTCTCGTTCTGTGATTACCCTTTGTGTATTTAATACCACCTGTGTCTCTGTCGGGTCCTTGTCGTACCGGTGTGTCGTTCCTGTCCTACCTGTCTTGTTTAGTTGTCTATTTCTACCAGTTGCTACCAGCTCTGAGCGTTAGGTGTCTGCTCATCTGTTGCTGCCTGGATTTGGGATTTTGAGATTGCATTTCACCATTAAATGACCTTTATTTTACTTTCAACCTGGGTCATCCGCGTTTTCCTCACCACCTCTACAATCACACTTCATGACAGATTGATTCCAAAGGGAAATTAAATGCTGACGTAACTCAAACCATCCAAGTATTTTTGCATCATTTTAGAGCACAGACTCGACTGGTATAAAAGTCCACTGGTTGGTTCAGCACCTGTTTGCTACTGCATAAAAGATTAATGTATTAAGAGTTTCATTATCTATTATCACCTTTACTGTTACTATAGACACTGCTCATGTTTCAGCTGGTTACTATGCAATCACTAGACAAATGTCTCTTAATCCTGGTCCTTGTGTGTTAGAAGGGAAACACCTAAAACATGCAGGGCAGTGATCCCTTAGGGCCAGGGCTGAGAAACACTGCACTAGACATGAATAAACAGATGAACACAGTTCTGTCAGTTCTCCTACACTTCACCTCTCTGTGTCTTTGACTTCTCTATAAGACATTGGATCCAAGAAACTGTACCCTCATAGAGCTGTTTGAAAATAGATGCATGAAAATTGACAACATGTCGGAGACTGGGATGGTTGGAGTTTACAATCTCAAAGCCTGGCTGGCATAAACTTAACAGAAACATCGACACTTGAGTACTAACAGATACCTAGAAATGTTAGAATACAGGTGCCAAATATTCTGTCAGAAAACGTTGTGAGAACTTAGAAACAAGCAAAAACAAAATCAGAGTTAGGTTTGGTCTCTTTATGTACTTTGCTAGCCACGTTTTGTATTTGAATGTTTTCCGCACCTGTGTTTTGCACTCATGCTGGTTTTGCATCCTGTTGCCCTGCAGAGAGTACTCTTCAGAAGCATTGTTCCAGCCTTATTTTTTTCTTACAAAACAGAGACTTGGAAAACATCCGCCGGTTGCTCATAACTGAAGTTCCTTTGGTTTGCTCAGCTTTGACAAAATGCTGAAACCAATTTAGAAAGTACACCATTAGGCTTAGACAACTTAATGATGTTGTGATAGATTTTTTTTTCCTTTCTAGTGCTCAAGTCTGTTACTGTGTTATTTTATGATTCTAAAAACTACATATAAGTCCAAATAATAAAAAGGAGACTGCTTCCTTTCCTGCACAACAAAGCTTTGCAGCAGCCTTTGTGCACATCTGACAGTTTTCAGCTAACCTATAGAAAGTTCTTCCTTCTTTTGTTGTTTTTTTTTACAAGAGCTCATGATCTTGTATGTGTATGTAGTACCAGAAAAATGTTTGTCATCTTCTAAAAGATGAGGGGGCATTTGGAGTTACCCACATATCTCATTGAGACCTCATTTCTCCTACTCCTAAAAAGTGAATAGAAATTATCATTAGTTAATGCATACTTTCATGTAATTTGTGAAATTAAATGATTTTCTGTTTATTTTACAATAACATGGAAACATTGCAAACATACTGTATATACTGATAGACATTAGGAGGCTATTAGTTTCTTGTTTTCATTAGTGTCACAGATGCCTTCCAGGCTCTCATCAACCATTCAGCTTGTTTAAATGAAACAAACAGTAGTTCAGTATCACTGAGTGCACCACATTGAACATCACGCAGCAAAAGCAAAGGTGAGAGCTGCCTGAGGACCTCAGAAAACTGTTTATGCATACTCATGTTTAAGGTCAAATATAGGAAACCATCTCCAATCACCTTCACATTCCTGTTACCACAACTGCTATTGTTACTAAACAGTAAGAGTTCATGGAACTGGAGCCCCAGTTGATCAGTTCAAAAAGTGCGGTCTGAAAAACGCAAAAGAAAGCCATAAGAAATCCAACCTAATTCTGATTGCTGCAAACGTTGCTGCCTCCTAATATTACATTATATAACTATTGTCATGTTTTAGTCTAAGACATTGTCATGTGTTTGTTTACATAAAATATTCAGCAGAATTAACTATCAAAAGATAAGGTGGTTTATCTCTGATCTGTTTATCTCATGATCTCTGAGAAATGACTTGCATACATGTTCACAGTTTACTGCAAGATTAACAGAGCAGCTGAAATTAGTAACACCTTCTTAGCTTAGTTTCTTTCCAAAGTTTATGAAGAAAAGAACTGCATTTTGCTGCAGTTGGCAGCCTTGTTCCTGGATTCAAATCCCAGCCTGCGTCTTTCTAAATGGAGTTTGAAAACTCTCCCTGTTCGTGTGTAGGTTCTCTCCGGGTACTCCGGCTTCCGCCCACTGTCCACAGACATGACTTTTAAGTTAAATGGCTGCATGGTGTTAGAAAACTGTGTGGCTGCAATATTATTGGTGACTACAACAACGGTGATATCAGTTGTGATAAATGCAAAAGTTTAGTGTTTTGGGAGGTTTTATCTGTGTCAGGTGTGAGACTCCATTCAACAGGCTGAATCTTACATTGGCATGCAAATTGTGTGGTATGAGCTCATAAGACTTGGAATATATTAGCCGTGCAATAACACAGTCCTGTGTGATGTTAACTTTATACACTCTGACAATGCAATGATATTTTGCAGCCGCAGTATGGAGTCATTTTCCTTAAATACAGACAGTAATAACACTGTGAAGTAGCTTGGAAGAGAATATATGATCCAGCTGTTTTATCTCTGGCAACCACAACTTCAGCCAAAGCGCCTGCAGCATAATACCACACCACTTCCAGCTTCAAGGATAAGGATTTGAGGCTGACTCACCTCCCCTGAGCAACTCTTCTTGTAGAAACAAATAAGTCAAATGTGGGAGAGAATAAAATTAAAGCGTTGTCATAACACTGGCTGCTTCCACCTTATCATACATGGACTTTTCTGCTTAGGTGATGGAGTTTTGCTCTTCCTAAGTATCAGTGTGTGTCTATGCTGTCTTGTGATGGACTGGCGACCTGTCCAGGTCCCCCCTGACCAGGTCCTGCCAGCTCAGCCTGATTTTGAGGATTGATAGAAAGATGGAGAAACATTAACTTGAGATCTCTAGAATATTATTGGATTGTTTAGAGCTACACAATAAATTTTTTCAAATCACAAAACTCACAAAAATGTCCATGTGTACAATGTTGTGCGAAAAATATTAATCTAAAAGTCCTGCTAACTATCCAAAATACATCTTGAACTGAAGGAGGAACACTTCTGCACCAAAATGATAGAAAAATAGTTGGACGCCAAAATGATTTTAAGTTTCTTCCACCGTCTGCAGTTCAGCCTCAGACATCTGGTATTGATCTGTCCTTGTGAGTGGTGCACTGAGCTGGTCCAGGTTAAAGCAACATAGCAAGTGTCCACAAGGTTCCAAAGTTAATGTCATGTTTTAATTCGCATATTGACGTACTGGCGCTGCAAACCGAAGGGGTCCACTGTAATTTAATTTGTTTCTGGTAAAGTTTTTAGAGGCTTGCTAATACATAGAAAGTCCAGAAGTGTTGGTTTTCTGTACATTCAGTGGCACATGAGGAAAACATTTTAAATATGTTATATTTTGTTCTTCCTGTACATAAAATATCGAATACAACAGCTTCAAATAGAAGGAACTGTTCATTGTTGAAAAATGTAATAATCCTGGACTGACAGATTACTTTGATTTTAAATAAGGTGAGCGATTTTAAATTTATTGTAATTAACACAGCAAAATACAATAACCAACACTTCTGAGGTATGGGAAAATATTTCAATTTGGAGTTAAGCGGAAATAAAGATAGAAAGCTCGATATAGCTGCTCTGCAGTGGCTCTGTGATCTATCAGTCCCCTACAAAGCTGAAAATCTGAGACAGAGCGGCCTCCTCATTTATATGAACCCCTGGCGAGAATGTGTAGAAAGTCTTAAAATAACATTATTTCCAGTGCAGTTGCATGATGTCATTCTGTAAAACCATTATATTAAAAAGAAAGCTTTTTTTAATTTTTATCAGAAGTACATTTATTTCCCGTGTTAATGAGATCATGCATGGTGTGATAAAGGAATTGTATTATAATTAATATTAATAATGATACAACACCGATAGAATTCAGATTCTGTCAAGTAAAAAATGTGCAAATTCAACATGTCCTGGTAATGTTTTTTTTTAAGTTTTTGAAATAATGAGGGACCTTGGATAAAAACGTGAATTGTGCCAGAAAACAAAACAATAAGTAATCAGGCCCTTCAGCAAAATATTCAACATTTTTGTTATTGTATACGTAATCAACCTTCCCTTACAGCCATGTTAGTCAAAAGACATAAACCCTAAAGAACATTTATGTGGAGAGCTGAAGAGCAGAAGAGAAGATGAAAGATTGAACCTTGCAAAGAAAAATTGTCTAAGATTTATTAAGATAAGATCATTTATGAGTCTCCCATAGGAGAAATTTGGCTTAAAAGCAGGGATAAGACTGCAGTACAGCAATAAGAACAATACAACAATAGACAATGGCCATAAATACATAAAAGCAAAAATACATAAAAACCCAAATGTTGGGTCGGCAGTACATCCCTATAATCATTTCATTTCCATCTCATTAAATCTTGTAAAATGTTAAAAGAGAGGACTGTTGTGGTGTTCTTGTTCTTTCTGATAGAAACAATTTTAATGTTGCAACCACCGTAACGCTTTCCAGGTTGCAAAGAAATTATAATGCAGCATTTTCAGGGAAAATGTTGAACTCTTGTGGGACAAGAATCACATTCAGACACACCAAAGTACTGTAAACATCATTAATTTCTCTAACATGCATAATTATCACCTTACAGTGCTTCTTGTACCTTTGGGGTAACCTCTTACATACTGAAGACACCATAACTAACGCTACACATGCCGGATAAGCATCAATGAACCTTCCACTGGCGGCTTTTAGTTCATAACATCAGGGCCAACGTAGCGTTCATCTGTCACACTGAGGGCAAGGAGCCTCGGTACATTAGCATCATCCCACGCTCCTCGCTCAGAGCCATCTATATTGCATGAGCATGTAACCTACATCCATCCACGCCTCTGTCAGCAGACGTCCCCTGACGAGACAAAATCCATAAGCAGACCGTAATGGTGTTCGCGAATGTGTGGCTTGGTGTTTAGTCAGTTTATTCCCCTGTCAGAAGAAATCAAGGTCCTGCTGATTTAGCTTGAAACATTTCATGCTGCTTTTCAAACGGTTGCCAAACGCTAGGGGCGGATATTTAAATGGGTGCTCCAAATGTGTTCAGGCTCTATTAGTAAAATTGTGGCTATGTGGGTGAGCTAAAACATTAAACACTTGGGATATTTTATCTGAATTATATAAGCAATGCTTTGTGTCAGTGGACACTGTTATTTTTCAATGCTATACAATAAAGAGAATCCATTGTTTAATGGAGCATCATAAAATTGTGCATTAAAAGTGAAATAAATAACAGGTCTCCCACTGATTCCAGCAAACTGAAGGTGTTGATGTTGTTCATTTATAAAGGAGCAGAAAAGTGGCCACATTGTGGGGGGAAATTTTTTATCACAGCACATCTGAGGGAGAAAAACTCATGAATAATTTTGCTGCGCACCATATTTAACAGGCAGAATATTCATAGACGCTGATCAGCCCTCAACCATGCTGTTTTAGCTTCTTCTTGCTAAAAATGTTTGACTCCGCTTTGCTTGTTGTGTCCCAGATTCTGATCGGGGAAGTGACGAGCTTCTTTGTGAAGACGGAGGGTTCTCAGGAGAAGACCATAGTGACTGCTGACTGCTGTTATTTCAACCCTCTCCTCCGAAGGATCGTACGCTTTCTAGGTCAGTCTCAGTCCCTCTGCTTATGCATTGCCTTCAATGTGTTTTATTGGAATTTTCTGTGATAGACCAACCCAGTTTTTGTGCAAAAATGTGTAGTAGTATAACAATAATACATACAGTTAAGCCCCTAATTATCTGTTTCCTCAGTAGATTTAGCTTTAAGTCTTTTAAGTCTTTTAATTTTGACTGAACGTAATAACATGTTGACGTAGTCCAGCAGAATTCCAGATGTAAATTTTACATCATAGAAGATAAAGCAAAAAGATGATCAGCAAATATTAGAAGGGTTTGATGTCAATACAGTTTTTACTAATCACTAGTCAATATTATTTAAATAAATATTTTGAAAACCATCCATTGTTTTCATTCATCTTTATAATTATGCACTACTTTGTATTAGTTTATTGCATAGATTCCAATAAAATATATGGACAGTTGCAGAAGTTATGTGACAAAATATTTAAAACTTTAAGCAGTATGAATATTTTTGTGTCACATTGTATGTAGCACAAAGCAGAAATCTTTTTTTTTTTACTCTCCAACGTCTTGTTTCTGATCCTTAGTCCTGCCACTTATCCTCTTATCTTTACTCATTTCCTCTCTTGTTTTCCCAGGTGTCTACTCCTTTGGTCTCTTTGCCACCACCATCTTTGCCAATGCCGGTCAGGTGGTGACAGGAAACCAGACCCCTCACTTCCTGTCCGCCTGCAGACCAAACTACACAGCTTTAGGCTGCCAGTCTCCTCTGCAGTACATCACAGAGAACCGAGCCTGCACAGGAAACCCTTTCCTGGTGGTGTCCGCTCGCAAATCCTTCCCGTCCAAAGATGCAGCGCTCAGCTTTTATTCAGCCATCTACACAGTGGTAGGAAATCAAATGTCAGGGAATTATTGAGGGAGGACTCATAGGCTGGATCAATTTTGAAAATAAAAAATCTTACTTGAATGTAACACCACAAAGAGGTTTCTTTTTTAAAAAGAAACCTCTTTTTAAAAAAGAGGTTTTTTTAAAAACCTCTTTTTTAAAAAAGAGGTTCTTGTTAAGTTCATTCTTAACAAGAACTTGTTTTAGATTCAGCTCACAGGTTAAAACTGAATTTATTCATGTTCACAGTTTACCACCTACAAGGACTGAATTCACACTCCAAACATTAACTAGTTCTTGTTCAATCTAAATATTTCATATGATGTAAAGTTTGAAGGAACATGTAGGTAATGAGATAATCTGCCGATTTATGCCGATTTGAAGCTTCAATTTCATTGCTCTGCTCTCCTCTGCTGTGGATCCACACAATAACAATCAAATAAAATCTGCAAAATCTGTAGGCTTTTACAATTAGCATATAAAATTGCAGTTTATTCTGTGAAGCTCCTCTGGAGAGTTTTCCCATTTGAAAGGATTTGGATTTTATATCGAGACTTTGGCTAGGCCATTCCAAAACATACTATGCCTTTTATTTTTATATGTACGACTTGTTGTAAGTTTAGAAGCTTTTTCTACGGTGGCCCTGAGGTGCTAACCACTTCAGCAAATTGAAAGCATAATTACAAATTACAAAAGCACTACAACATTAACAAAACAGAAGAGGTATGTCCCAGTGGGAGACCTAAGAAATCGCTGATTGGACTACAGCTCATTTTAATTCTGAACCGGAAGTTACTCTGGTGTGCTTTGTTTTAATGAGAAGCAAAGCAAGCGGGAATACGGTCACATCGCCACGTATTGCCCAAACTGTGGAAAAGAGCTGGTTGAGCCGTCACCAAACCTTTGTAGCAGTTGTGGCAAGAGGCTTTGGATCACCGAGAACATTCATGCTTTTAAAAAACACGTTAAAGCCAGAATAACCTCCGGTTCAAAAGTAAAAATGAGCTGTAGTCCAATCAGCGATTTCTTAGGTCTCCCACTGGGACATACCTCTTCTATTTTGTTAATGTTGTAGTGCTTTTGTAATTTGTAATTATGCTTTCAATTTGCTGAAGTGGTTAGCACCTCAGGGCCACTGTATTTTCCCTTAAGAAATGAAGTTATCATTTGCCATGAAAGATTTGTTAGTTGATCTCAGATATTAAAATGGGATAAAAAAAAAAGAAGGAAAAAACAAAAGCAAACTGAAGGAGGCAAATGCTTTTCTCAGCACTTTAGCTAAACTTTCCCCCCAATAGTGTGCTTTGAATCTTTTGTTTACGCCTAAATAAAGAGCTCCTCAATGACAGCAGGGAGTGATGTGTTCAGCTTAGGTTTATAATGTAGAAAAATACAATCAGTCATTCTAAAGTTCTCCAAAAAGTTAGTTTGCCTTTCAGTAAGTTGCAGCTGCATCACAGATGGTGATTTCTGAGTGGTAGTTCAGATGTGACTGTTAGACGGGTGTTTGTCTGTAAAGTAAATACAGACAAAATGCCTAAAAGTAAACAAAAAGATAATTTAGTTAATAAATTCATTTTAGAAAACAATTTATTAAAATATTTTTTTATTGTACTGCATATATTACATGTTAAAGTTCTGAATGGTCCTATTGAATATAGAAAGATTTCCATCAAAGTTCTGCATGCATTGTGTCATCCTTGGCAGTTACAGGATGCTCTTCATCTTCCTGGGTAGTTTTACACATTTCCATGAGAATCCTTAGACATATTTTCTTGCCAGTGGGTTTTCAGTTTGCTTTCAGAGGCTGCCAACAGCCCCGTAATTACAGAGCTGCACCTCAGCTTCCTCAAAGTCTTCCAATCAGAAGAGCTCCGGCTTTTAGGAATACGATCCTTGTAGACACACCATCTGAAAAAGCTGGCATAAAATGACAGATTAGCAAACAGAAAAAGGAGTTAATAAATAGAGGATCAGGAAAACCTTTTCTTTGCGAGTGTGAGTAATGCAGAGCTTCTCAAGTAAAGTCCCAGGTTAAGTTGGTTTTAAGTCTTATTATGCATATTTTTTCTGTTATCATGTTGAATTTAATTCTGCTGAGGAAGAATACCAGAAAACACTGTTTTTGTCCTGATATATTGTAACTTAATGTATTTTTGAACTTAATGTATTTTTGAAGACATTAAGTTTATCATCTGTTAGGTAAGCATTAGTATAATTTACTGAGTACACAGACTTAAAGGCTCAGCAATGATAATCTGTTCTTCCTATAAACAATAAAAGATATGTATATCCTTTGCATGTGGCCAATCAACGATACTTTATAAATTCTAAATGCTCAGTCATTAGCAATAACTGATTACCGAAAATACTAAAGAACATCTCAGTAATGTTGTTTGTAACAATTTTTATAAATTTCCTGAAATTTTTACATTTGATTGAATATTAAAGGCACAGTCCAACAAAAGGAAACTCTAATCCAGACCCATCATGTGGATTGAAACAGGCACAGTTGATCAATTTTTAGGGTAGTATAAATAAAACCTCTGCTGTACAACTACTATGTCATTTATTATTTAACTGAAAATAAGTGTGTGAGAGCCCAGGTCTATGCCTTGCTGTTCCCATAAAGTTTTACAATGTCAGCAACAGCTAGTTGCACTCCCTGACCTCATCATCAAGTCTGAATACCTCTATAAAAGCAGCGATTATTACAACTGGCTGATTTAAGACTTGCAGCAGTGCGTACAACAAAACGGCAAGAAGTAAAAATGTCAGTAATTTTGGATAAATTTACACATGTTAAAGTGTTATTCCACCTTAACATGTCCTGGCCTTTTTCTTAAGGGAGCTCTACCATTCCCATGGCATGTTCTGGGCTTAATGCAGGTTTTTCAATAGGTATACATTTTTCAGTGTCTTCCTTCATGAGAACCAGATCTGTTTTAAAAAAAAAATCATCCAAAACTTCTGCCCCAGATGCTCAGGTTTTATTTCCCTTTGAGTTTAATAAAGAACTGGATTAAATCAAATACAGTGTACATGTATTATCATTAGTCATTGTAGCCTTATCTTAATGTAACAAACCGAACAGAGCTCATCAACAAAGATGAATCAAAAAACTAGTGGGAGTATGCAAAATGCTGCTCAGCAAATGATTATTGAGGAGGGCAGAGATATTTTAGAGCCTTTTTAAATAAGATGTAAATTATAAAACATGTGTTTTCTGCTTTTACATTGTTTTGTTATCTTTTGAGAGAGGCTTGTCTTACTTCCTCTTTAGCAGACTGAAAATAATTTTATATTGGTTTGTGTGGAACCACTCAGCGGCTGCAAAATGACTGTAGATTGCGTCCTCTTGTGGCCTGATCAAGATGTGCATCCTGCCGAGTCAGTAAGACTGCGGCACCGTCTGCATCGTCTCAGCTGGATGACTCAAGCACCTACATCTAAATATCAAAATGTGTATTTTTTGTTTGTTTTTTTTTCTTCTATTTTTACATATTCTTGTGACTGTGTTTGTTATACAGATGTATGTGACGTTGATGTTTCGGACCAAAGGAACCCGTCTGATGAAGCCCACCCTGTGCCTGGTGCTGCTGTCTCTGGCGGTGCTGGTCGGCGTGGTGAGAGTGACGGAGCACAGGAACCACTGGAACGACGTCCTGGCTGGTTTTGTCACAGGAGGCGCCATCGCTGCATTCCTGGTGAGGGGGAGCAAAAAGAGAGATGGTGCAAAGAAATGTGTAACATTTCTCCTTAAATTTGACAAGCAATTCAGCTAACCTGTGGATCTGGTCTTTAATACCTTCAAAAATATTAAGTTCTTACTTCAAATGTTGTTGTTGAGGAATTTTGACAGATCTCTTAGGATCCCGCAACAGCTTTTCAATTAGGTTCAGGCCTGGATTTGACTAAGCCATTGCAACACCATCCCTTCTTTATCAGCCATTCTGTTGTATATTTCTTGATTTAGCCAATATCTAGCTATCAAACACAGACAGATTGCTTCACTATGTCAGTGTTGGAAAGAATAGGAGATTCTTAAAGAGACAGAAGCAAATTTCAAGGTATCAAATTGCAAAGTCAAATTTCTTAGAAGTGATGTTTGATATATACAGCATTTTTATATCAACAGAAAGTTACTCTAGTTAGTTGATTTTGCTTTTTAATTACACTATGTGCATGGCAAATACATAACATTGCCCCTTTAATTTTTCACATGCTAACCAAGGTTTGTGAAGGTTATAATGGAGATGGCCAGATTCTGCCGTCTCCATTATAGATTCTGCAGTGCATTGTACAGTCTGAACAGCAGAGTTGAACAACTCCTGAAGAGATTAACAACTGTCTTACATTTTTCTCATTTAGGAAAAATCCTACCCACTGTAGAATGATGCAAATGAATGGTCCAAAATGGTAAACTACTGTTGCAGTATACTGTATAATCAGTCATTGAAGTGCTTCATTAGCAGAAGCTGGCTTCTACTGTTCCTGCTAAATCCTTTGGAAGCAACAAATACCTGTTTTTGTTCCAAATAGCGTCTAAAATAAAGTTAACGTGGAATCAGGGTGTTAAAAATAAACTTTATTATTATTATTATTATTATTATTATTATTATTATTATTATTATCACTTGATAATATTCTGATGCACTTCATATACAACACATATGAAGTGCACCAGTGGTAAGTGTTACACTGGTGCAACACTTACCACCAGTGTTGCACCATACTGTCACCACATGGACAATTTAGTAGACATGTTTTTGTCATTGCAGATTTAATTAACACCATTAAGCATAAATATATCCACCTGTTGAATGGTTTTCTCCCATTTCAAGTGTCTCTACTTTAATACAGGCCTAACTGAAACTCTACAGTTTGTAGAGAGCAACTTGTTTCTGATTGCCCCTTTGTTTCTTGGTAAAAACAAAAAAACCATGACTTTACATAATGGGTTTGAGGAATCTAATAATCTTGTGTAAACAAAAAATATGCTGCACACCAGTTTCAGTCATTTACGTGGCTTAATTTGCACCTCATATGTAAACATTGTTTGTCCAAACTTCTATTTCAGTCTGGAATAAGAATTTAAAATATAGGAATAATCAACAGATTTAAGGTGCACCAATTAGATTTTTGTAATCAGTTTCTAATCAGCTGATATTCATCCTGCCAGTTTTAATTTTTCATTCAAATTTCTCTTTAAGAACTATAAAATAGGGGGTTTTTTTCTTGCATTTTTTCCATGAACTGTCATGAATTATTTATATTAGTAGCAGAGGCAACATTAATTTGTGTTTGAAAGAGAGCAAGCATACAAAACAGGGTGTTACTGATATTTTAAAATAAGAAAAACAAATGATTATAGAGTGTAGGATCTTATATTGGGGATTAATGCAGTTAGTGGAGGTGGCATTACTGAAACGGCAGTCTTTGTCTGATTTCCCTAGAGAATGTAGATCCTTATCCTAACTCAGGGATTTCCTGAAGGCTGTTGACCTTTAAAAATCCAACATGTTTTGTGACAGCCAGAGGTTGAAAGCTTACACAGATAAAACAGAACAACTTTTCTGTAATACATGCATCCTTCCTTCTCTGTTTCTCTCTCACAACCAAAAGACATGGACTAACATGTTACTGAGAATACAGTTTCCTTTGGAATAGCTTCTTTCACCTTTTGTGTTTCTTCAGATTTAAGTCTTAAACATTTCATATTGAAAAAGCATAGATATGGTGCATTAACGATTTTTCAGTGGTAGTCAAATTCAGTTAAAGTGAAAATTGTCCAATTTCAGTGGATATCCTTGTGCATCTTAGTTTCTTCCCTTGCAACTTGAAAGTATTTATTTTCCTCTATATGTTTTTACCAAATAAAGTTAAAGTTTGATTCAATAACATTTTTAATTGATTGTTATGGTGTCAGGAAGTGTTGACATCTGAGATAAATTTTTTTTTGACCGATACAGACTTCCTGTTTTGCTTTGACAAGGGACCCACCAATTGTGACTCTAAAAAACTTAAGACGCATAGTAATTTTTAATCCAACACAAAATTACAATATTAAGCTTTGAAAGATGTGTAACTTTCCTGTATTTAATCATTTGCTTAAAAAAAAGTAAATGATGCTGGTTGATACGTTAATAATTTTGCTCATTTTCAAGTTCTCGGTTATTGACCTATGGATCTCTGTTTAACATGTTTCAGAACAGAGGTAGTGTGAAGTTGTTCTGATTGATCCCAGAAGAAAGGAGAGATGGGGACATACTTGGAGCTAAACTTTGTCCATTAGAAAAAGCTGTTGTTGAAAAAGAGAGAATATTTTTTTTTCTTTCTACTCATTTCTTGTCTGCTCTACATCAGGTGTCCTGCGTGATCAACAATTTCAAACCAACCAAGCTAGCAGTGCCGACTCCGCCTCCCCCTCCACAGCGCCCAGAAGCCCCCATCAGTCTGCCTCTGATCAGCCTGCCCCGTGTGGAGAGTCCACTCGAAAAGTTAAGTGGCTTCCAGGTAAGGGATGAGGTGTATTAAGAGTACACCTTACACCAACCAAGAATTCAAGTCAAGGAATGACTTGAATTCTTGGTTGCCTCTATGAATCTGATTCCTGAATGGTTTGGAATATTTTAGCCTCATGTTGACACTATAAATTCCCAAATTTTTAAAAAGTTTTCCTAATTAGTTTTTATCTGTCTCCTTCTTAGGCTCCGGGGCTACCATATTCTGAGATCACATGACCATCAGCCAACCCTGCCCCCCGCCCCGCCCGATGTGCTCCTCCCCTCAAGACGTTGCCTCACCAGCTCAGTCTAGACCTGCCCCGTGAAATCCCCCCGCCCTGCCCCGCCCACCCTGAAGGACGAAAACCTCTGAGGCGAGTCAAATCCACGCAGGTGTGAGGCTTCACTAATCACAGAGGACAAAGCCTGGAGCCAACCGGGAAGCAAAGACCTGTCGTCTCCTTTCCCTGTGATGCTGTGTTTTGTCCTTCAAGATGGCCGCCCTTTTCTTTTGGGTGTAAAAGATCCATGAAAAGACTCTTTAAGGCCAGAGCTGTTAAAGCAATACTGTGTCCTTGCGGTTTTCCACAAAGATTCAACGGTGACTCTAAAGACTGTTGGCTGGTGATGACTTGATATTTCCAATCAAATAAAAAAAAACTCAGCTGAGCTGAGGGTCACAAGTGGATTTTCCTCAAGATCATTTTGTTATACTCAGGACAATTAGGGGAAACAGCTGAAAGAAGACCTTTATGTAATAATGCTGGTACTGTTGAGTGATATGGTACAGATTTTTGGTTCTGTGCACAAGAAGAGATGTTGTCGTTGAGGGAAGCACTTTTGTAAATTATAGCACAGATGAACCAGTTTAAAACTCAGTAAACAATGTTGTAATTTTCAGTTTTGATTTTAATTGTGCAACGTGATAGAAGAGTGGTTTATACACACTAGGGCTTTGCTTTTGATACCAGTTTTTCTTTTGTTTATTTACTCCTGAATCGGATTGTCATCAACTTTTCAATACTATAACATTAATGTTACAGTGTGTTTCAGATGTCTGTTAGTTTGATGTCCATGCTGTGCAAAATCTCCATGTGGCATTTTTATTGTTCACTAGAAGTAAAAAGCATTACTTTTTTAGTACTTCCCATAATCTATTAACCAAATTTATGTCTCATATTTTCTCTATTAATGCAAATCTAAATAGATGGCAACATGGTACTTCTTACATCTAAAGTCAGTTAAATTTTGCACAAACATCAAACTGGATTTTAAAGAAAAAAGCTGGCTGCTGTTTGAATTAGGCATGGAGCAGCATAATATTTTCACATTATGATGACCCTGAGTAAAAGCCCCACGGTTTCACAGTATCAAGGTATTTAAATGAGTTTAAGAAACGTGCAATATGATCTAATTGCTTCTATTTAAACCATAGGGTTTCTGCAGGTTTTTTAAGATGTAAATTTAACCCTTTTTTTTATTATTCACTGACTTGAAATTAATATGGTATGGTATTAACAAAGACCATAAGTTTTACCATTTGTACTGTCAGTATGTACTTGGGGTTTTGGTTACATGGAACAATAAAAACATGATGCAAAATTTAAAATACAAAATAAATAGAAAAAAACAGAAGTTATTAAAGCTTGTCAGGACAATAATTACTTACTGACTTACACCTTCAAGAATCTTAATTAATTAGCTACAACAACATTTAATTTCCTTTTGGGACTAATAAAGTATTTTTTAATTTGAAGGAAAGAAATCTGGTAATTAAATCTACATCAAGATTTTTCACTTGAGGCCTCACGTTCCATTATTTACATCTTAAATTTCTACATTTGTTCCTTCATTGCTTCATCTATGAAATGTTTTTGTTTGTTTTACTAATATATTGGCAGCATTGATTCATTCTGTTTGGTGGCTGAGGAATTTAGCAAAATGGAGGACAGCCAACAGCTCTGTAGGAATGAATTATCACCAAACTCTCAAACTAAATCAAATTTTGCTCTCTCTACATTTTAATTTGCTTAGGCAACTACAATTAAATAGTCATTTCCCACTAAGGACAAATAGTCCTATCCACTTCCAGCCCCTCTTTCATGAATAGGTGTTTGCTTAACAAGGTTTGGCTTAAAAACAGTTTTTGATCGTTGGCGAAAGCCTGCCAACTACCGTTGACAAAAAGCTTTCTGTATACTGAGTAAGAAGGAGTAAGAAAGTGACGAAGTGTAGTAACATACTGTATATGCCAAAGTTAAACAAGAACAAAAAAACCCTCAAACTTAAGTTATTTTTTACTTGCATTGTAAGGTGAGCAGAATTCTTCTAATTATGTGAAAAGCAAATTATGTTTTGTTTTATTTTGATACAGGTGCTAAATAAAGAATAGGTTTTTTAGTTGAATAAAGCACATAGAGTAGATACAAATGTAGCTATTTGATATCTAAATGAGAAAAAATAAACTCAACTGGTTATAACTCTAATCACTAGATGGCAGATGTGTCAGAGTAGAAGTAGTAGAAAAAGAAACAAAACAGCAAAGCTTTTTTTGAAGAAATACAGTGTGAAGAAATCAGTTTTCCCACTAAGGACAATTTGTCTCTTATCCAGGAACAATGACGACTCAAACACTGTGTTGATATTCTGGCAAGACTCCTTAACTGTCTGTATTTCATTCTACCGAAATATTTCCAGCTAAATTTCTCTTATTCCTTGGAGAGTGAATACATTTGTAGCCTTTTTTTTTTTTACCAGCTAACTGGCAGTGAGCAGCAGCATGTTGTTAGGGGCAGTGCATCACTTCTGTGCCTCAGAATAATAAATCTCCAGTCACTCAAGCACTTTATTTGGCATCTCATTTTAAAAATCCTTCAAGCCATGAAAATGCCATGACAGAAACTTTTGACAATTTGAAAATTTTTTTAAATCCTTGCAATACCTTGATACCTGTGAGCAGCCCATGCCTAATTTGACTGAATCTATCTGGTCCAGTCATTCAAAGGCTTCTCTTCAACATGTTTTCCACACACTGACTGAGTTTATTGGCGGCATTGAGACCTCTGACTTTGGTAGAGTATTGTACAGTGGTTAGGTTTCTTCAAACATATATGATGTTATCATCCAGTTTTGTATGGTTTTGATAATGTGAAGCTACCTGAAATGTTCTTGCGGCATGGTGGACGGCTGTAAAGCAGGAATGTAGCTCAGTGAAGAAGAGTTTAAAATCAAGCCAGCCTGCAGTCAATGTGTATGGCTCACAGCTGGCTCAGCTCTGCTCAGTTTAAAAGAAAACTACAGGTTCTTAAAGTAAGAAGAAAGTGTGTTATATACAAGACGTCCTAATGGGTTTCTTATGTGTGTGCGTTTGCTGTGTGTGTGTTTGGACTTATTTAGATCTGTGCGTGCGTGCGTGTGTCTGTGTGTGTGCGTATTTATAATGAGCACATTGTAAGGCAGCACAACTGTTAATTTGGCAGCCTGTTTTTCTTAAGTTAAACTGTCAAAAGTAGCTGCTATAATTACACACTCACATTCGTTTGTAACTGCAGGCCTCCGAAGGACCCCTGCCAAGGCGTCCTAACAATGCCGGTTAAAGCAGAAGGTGCTCATTATAGCTTTGAGATTACCTACAGTATTGTAAGTCTGTTTTTATTTTCTTCTTTTTTTAAGAAAAAAAAAAATTACTACACCCCCTCTGGCGAGATAACGTTATTTTCATGTTAAAGTCTCTGTTTTGTATTTATTTACCAAAATAAACTGCAATTACCACTTAGTGAAGTAAGATTCTTTTATACAGACGCAGATTTGACTTTTTACTAGGTTTTTTACTAGGTAAGGCTCCAACAAGAGCCTTAAACATTAAATGTAAATTCACAGTGCCTTGCAAGAGTATTTGCATTCTCTGACATTAAACCCACAATCTTAGCTGCCTTCTATTGTGATTTTATGTGATAAACCAACCCAAAGTGATATGCAATTGTGAATTCAAAGACAAATTATGTATGGTTTTAACTGTTTTACAAATAAAAATCTGAAAAGTGCAGCATCCATTTGCATATGCTCCTGCAGAGTCAATACTTTGTAGAACCACATTATTCTTTGTGTAGAGCTGCAAGACATTTAGGGATATCTCTGCTATAGGCAGTCATCTATGTCATCAATAGGCTTTTTTTTTTTGCTCACCATATTTTTTCTGGATATTGGATTGAACTGTTATTTTTTAGATGTTCAAAGCATGATATGTTTTAAAATCTAACTCTGTTTTGAACTTCTCAGCAACAGGCTATTGTGTTCCTCAGTTTTCTCTTCACAATGCTGCTTGTTCACACAGTACACCTTTATTTAACATGACATAAAATCACAAACAGATGGACTCGGTTGATGAAGGCAGTTGATTGCATCAGAGTTCAGGGGGCTGAACACAAATGGACACCATACTTTTCAGATTTACTTGTAAAGCTATTTTGATAAATTTTCCTAATGTACATTTCATAATTATGCACTACTTGTTGCTAGTCTAAAATCCTAGTAAAAGCTCTGGTTGTAATGTATTAAAATGTGTTATGAATACTTTTGCACGGCGCTGTAAATGCATTTCTATTATTTATACAGCTGTTGCTGTTATAGATCACTGACCCTTTACAGACTCCTAGCCTGCATGTATTGGTTTTTCTGTTTTTACACTACTGCTGATGAAAACATCGAGGTTATTGTTGCTTTCATTGCCTGGCCCAAGGAGAATATGCAAACTAGAGAAGTGAGAGATCAAACCACAGAGCTTCCATTTGGCAGAGAAAATACTCCTCATCTTGTGCCACAGCCACTCAAATCCCCATTTCCATGTGATATCAACAATAAGTCTGTGTTATTTAGGAGTCTCAGTAAGAACTAAAGTGGAATTTTTTTTATTGTTGTTGTTTCATTGCATGTCACATAAAAATGTTGATGCCCTAATTCCACACAGTTTAGCATAAACACCGCAATAAATATAATCTTTCATTTGACTTCTTACTACTCCTCAGGATTGTGCACACAAAGAATGTCCCACAGGACATTAGTCTTTCAACATCAGTCAAAAAAGGGAAATTAGATTGGATTCCCTTTCTACGTCTCTAAACAAATACAATTTCACGCTTTTCTTGCCTCTGATTGTCTGAGCTTTGATTCAGGCTGCCGTAAAAGAAAGATTTTCTCTCTCGTTACTGTGATCTTGAACAAATGTTTCCTTACTTCATGTTCTGAAAATTACACATACAGGTAGGCAGCTTGCAGAAGTGATGGAATATGAATACAGTTCAGGTCAGAAGTTTACATACAGTCGTTATTGGCATGAAGGTCAGATTGTTTAAGGATTTATTTAAACTGTTCTTATCTCAGTGTAGATAACGAACAACTTGGATGATTTTGTGGCTTTTCCCTAATCCAAACATTATTAAATATACACCTACAAGCTCCAATGTATACACACACCTCAACTAAGTGCCATTATTAATTATCATTTGAACATAAATGTGCACACAATGATGGACACATTTTACATTCTGACAAAAAAAAATCTGCCCCTGAGATTGTCAAAATATATTATGTGTGATAGATCAAATATAATCAAATAAATTTACATTGAAAAGTTATTTCTTTGATCGTAAGAACAAATATGTTTTCAGAATCCTTTCATTCCTTAGAAGTGTGCAATTTAGGTTACATGACGAAGAGAATTTACCCCTCAGACATAAAGATTTTTTAAAGATTTAAAAGACTATTTCATTGAATCAGATTGAATATTAATACATTAATATAAATAACTACCTTATGAATTGGCATAGTTAATAATACAACTTTGGTGAGGCCTTTCATTCCAATTCCATTTTTTTTAATTGTTGGTTTTCTGCCACAGATCTCTCTTCTTAAATGCTCAATATTATTAAGGTCAGACCTTAATAATATTAAAACTGAAAATGTGTTCCTAAACACTTCACTAAAATGCCTGCTCATAAATATCATAATGGTTGCAGTAGGCCACCATGAGCACAGGGTGGTGCTGTTTAACTGTGCCTAATAATAAGGCTTTCAGAAAAAAAAAATCACCAGGTTGAAAGCTTCTGGTAGTAAACAACAAATTAGGACGCTAAAATGCGAAGAATCCAAAATCTGTGTATCTTTTCTAACTGAAGCCTCTGATGGACCATAACAGACATTAGTCATCAATCTAATGAAGCAATTTAATGGCAGACAGAAAATTTCTCTCTTTGTCAGTCTGTCTCACAACTGCCCCGATCTTGTCCCGCCTCCTCTTTGTGTTCCTCTGAATTTGTGGTTGTCAGTCTTGTTAACAACAAGACGTATGTACACCCCCACACACACACAAACACACACACGCTCAGACAGAACTCTCTGGACTCTCGACAACATTATCTTTTCCGGAAATTGCTTCTCAAGCACAGCCAGAGCCCCATTAGAAAAGAAGAGCTCTATGCTGTAACCTTTTTAAAAAGCCATTAGTGATGCACCTGCCTCTCTCTGTCTCTTCGTTCCTGTTTGTGTGTCCTATTTGTCTCTCTTGTTAACACTGACACACACACACACACACACACACACGCAAATACACACATGCACACACATTTTTTTATATCCTGATTGCCAGCATCCTCATTCCCAATCCTATAAACTAACTGCTGAGCCTAATAAACACATTTCCACTCCAATTAGAGTATAAATCTTTCACATCTTTGGGTTCCACCTCAGAGTGCAAACCACTCAATTTAATTATTTGCGTGTGTTATTCTAATGCCTCGTGATTTTTAGGTCCCCTGTTTGGGACATAAATAATTCTCCGTCTCTAAGGTAAAATCAACAAAATAATTCATAATTTGCCAAGTCACCACAGTCAACAGGCAGCATTTCATCCTTAATGAAGAAGACATTTAGTATATATTTAATTGATGTAATAACATTTAATATCAAGTGTCTTGCCAAACTGTTAAAGGCATATTGTTTCAAGAAAACAATGAAGGGTGCTCTTTCATTTACCAAGAGAAGGATCTTGAAGGTTGTTTCTTTTTTTTTTTAAGTGAGGTTCTGAGAAGTAATAGTCAGTAATTGTTTTGCTGTAGACAGATGTCATATAATTTGTGGAACACTCAGACGGAAATCTTTATTTAGGCTGATTTTAATAATTCAAACTGAAAATGACATCTATAGATTTGTATCTTAATGAATTAGAATATTATTGAAAAGTTAATTTACTTTAATAACACAATTCACTAAGTGTAACGCATTTTAGATGTGTCTCTGTTTGAAGACAGCTGATTCAAATAGTCCCATTAACTCCTTCTTCAAGTTCTGCAGAGGCCTGTAGTTTTTATTCAGGTGTGTTGAACCAGGGAAGGAGCTAAGCCCCACAGGCCTGAGACCGACTTTGAGCACCCCTGCATTATAGATTATTTACACCCAGACTGATTTTTTTAAAAGCCTTTATTTCTGTTAAATATGATGTTTTTACACTTGCAGATTAGAACATTGCATCAAACCAAAGTGAATTAATAATACAGAACTGAGGACTTATTGAGGCCTTAAAGTACTAAGTATCAAAAATAAAGGCTATCTTCTAATCTGACAAGAGTCTTATTTTTTTATGGTTTTTTAAATTTACTGTAATGTATTTGTACAGGACGAGATATTAAAGGTTTACACTTTAACCAATATTAAGTTTGTTGCCATTATCTCAACCGAACTTTGTTCATGACACTGCCCTACAGTTTTGTTGGATTAGGTCACTCACTGCCTGTGACTCATCAGTCTGCTTAGATTGGTGTAAACGTTTGAATTTGTGTGTCAGGTTGTAATTTGTGCCACCACATCACAGTGGTACGGTTCTGTACTTTACCGGGTCCTGTAGTTTTTATCTTGAAAGACTGGCTTGTGGCAGTGGTGGTTCTGGAATGAATTTACCAGTGGAAAGGTTTTTACATGGGGGCACTTCACAGATTTAGAAGATGTAAAATGTGATTCTGAATCTTTCATTCGTAATGAATGAAAGATTCAGAATCACAACAACTGACCCCTGTAGAAAGGGTCCAGATCTGTTTTACAGCGGCACTGACCCCTGTTGGCCCCTCTTTACAACCGCCCCTTGCTGGCAGGACTCATGACTCCGGCTGATACAGCTTACAGCTTTCACCTGTGTGACAGCTCCTGTGGAACCACATATGTACTTTGGCTGAGAAAGCAGTAACTATCTCAGCGGCAGTTCTTTGTGAACATGTAAATGATTAACATCCTCTCAGTGCTATTTGTAGTGTTATGTCCTACAAATATGAAAATGCTTTAGTTAAAATTTGTTCAAATGGCAAAAACTGGCTCAGCCCAGGTGTGAAGTGCTTTTAGCTTCCTCCCCACTCTGAGGATTTCCCTGCCATTTGCCGTCTGTCTTCTCCAAATACTAACAGTAACTTCACAGAACCTCAGTGCAAAAAAACTGAACCACGACCAAGGTATTTCCACTGGTGAAATTTGCATTTGGACACTGTTAATCAAATATTACTCATACATGTTTATGCAAAACTTGTAACTGGTATGGAGGGTTCTCATTCTAACAGAACAACCACACTAAACAACAGAGCTAAAATGGAAACGTTTAGCTTAAGGTATTTTCACATACACAAGCAGCCCAGTCAAACTCATGACCTTAATCTATTTAAGAATCTGTGTTTCAGAGACTGAAAAATGTTTGTCTTGATTTTATGTGATGGAGGTTGAGCTATAGCACAACAAAAGCAGCACAAATCAATTTAGGCTGCCACAAAAACCTACCTCTGGATTTTTTGTTTTGTTTTGTTGCTAAAACATCTCAGAAGCTAAATCTTGCTAAGATGTTTTGTGCACTGAATTGCCTGAAGTGTTGGGTTACTGGCCTTTTGTTGGCAGATATGTAAATGCATTTATATGAAATTGTTTCACCCTGTATGACTTCCCACAAGGTTAAAGGTTGAGTTTTTAGATAATTCTTCCAGAGGTGTTTTTGTGAGACCAGCATTGATGACGGTAGAGAAGGCCTGTTTTACATATTTATTTTTTTGTTGCACTAATTCATCCTGAAACTGTTCTATCAGCTTGAGGTCAAGACTCTGTGCAGACCATATAAAACTCGCTTGTCTGTGTTTCTACCGACCCTTTTTTGTGGACACGAGCAAAGCCATGTTAAAACAGCAAGGGACCATTCTCAAACTGAGTGTGAAGCAGTCCTAAATGTCTTGGTACACTGAAGCAGTGAGAGCTCATCTCCTGAAAAACAACCCCACACCATAATCCAGTCTGCACCACACATTACACTTGACAAAATGCAGTCAGGTAAGTGCCGTTCTCATGGCAACTGCCAAACCCAGACTCATCCATTGAATTGCCAGACAGAAAGGCGTGATTTGTCATTCCAGAGAACACATCTCCACTGACTCCACTGGCAGCTACACAACTACGATCAAAGCTTTGTGTTGCACTTGGTGATGTAAGACTTGGATGTACCTGCTCATCCATGGAAACAATTCACTGAATCTCTATATGCACTGTTTATAAGCAAGTCTGAAGGTCACATTGCATGAACTATTGACACTGCAGAAAGTTGGTGACCTCAGCGCACTATGCTCCTGAGCAGCCACTGACCCCACTCTGTGCTTTTAAGTGTCCTACCACTATGTGCCTTGGTTGCTTTCATTCCCAATCTTTTCCCCTTTGTTATACCACTGACAGCTGACTGTGGAATATTTAATAGTTAGCAGATTTCTAAGCAGCTTCTGAGAGCAATCTATGCTTTCAGTGTTTGTAAACACAGTCTGCAGGTTTTATGCACCTATGGGATTGGAAGAGGCTGTAACACCTGAGATCAATGACTCAAAGAGCTGAGCAAACATTTTTGATAAAAAAGAAACTGTGTGCATCAGTTGGAATGAGAATAGGCTTCTCTATCCATCCATCCATTCATTATACCAACTTATCCTTGCAGGGTTATTGGGAGGCTGTAACCTATCTCCAGCAGTCACTGGGCGAGAGGCAGGATTCACCGTGGACAGGTCACCAGTTCATCGCAGGGCAACACAGGACAAGCAATCATGCACGCACACACTCACACCTATGGACAATTTATAGACAGCACTTAACTTAACCGATGTGTTTTTAACTCTCTGCATTTGAGCAGAGCATGCTCAAATACAGAGCATGCAACATGTACGCTCCATGCAGGGAGACCCCAGGTCAGGATTTGGACCCTGGACCTTCTTGCAGCAAAGCAACAGTGCTAGCAACTGTGCCAGCATGCAACACCCGAGAATAGGCTTGTCTTCCTGCAATACATGTCTGTGTGCGTGTGTGTGTGTGTGTGTGTGTGGGCGTGTGTGCGTGTGGGGGTGTGTTTGTGTGTGAGACCCACGCCTGATATTTCTAGTGATGAGTTGGACTTTACTCCCTGACTCAGTGTCTGTCTGTTTGACGTAATTCATCTGACCCCTGCGCCACACTGTCTGATGCAAAAAGAAAGGAAGAAAGAAAGAACAAAAGAAGGAAAGAAAGAGAGAAAAAAGGAAAGAAAGAAAGAAGAAAAAAGACAGAAAGAAGGGTAGATGGAAAAAGAGAAAAAGAAAAATAAAGAAAGAGACAAAAAGAGGAAGAGGAAAATAAAGAAAAAGAGAGTGAGAGAAAGAAAAAAGTGAGAGAAAGAAAAAGCTCAAATGAAAGCTGAAGAGAGAGTGGTTTATCGCATCCCAAAACAAAGCAGAGGCAGCTGGGTAATAAAAATGTACTGTCTGTCATAGTAAATTACTAATAGTGGTTTTTGCCTTTCTGCAGTCTCCTGATTATGCTCAGTGGTCTGCCTCCGACAATTATGAAGCCATTAACACTGTGTGTATGTGTGCGGGGGCGTGTATGTGTGTGTGACACAGTCAGAGAAGGCAAAAGACAGCGAGAGAATCTATGGTTGCTGATTTGAGGAAATGTTGTAATTTATTTTATGGCCCCACAGCTCCTGGGCTTGCGTTAGCGCTGCAGGCTCTAAAACATCAAGCCTACATGTTTGCTCCCCGTCTGCTCGTCTGTAGCTGCAAAGGAGACGGTTTTCTCTGCATGCACAAAGCTAGTTTGACTCCTTTTGTGGGTTTTCGTCCAGCTTTCAGAACTCAAACACAAACAGGTTTTCAGGGTTCACTCCATTCCAGTCCACCGAATGAAGGGAGAAATATAAAAGGCATCAAGCCACTAGTCCTATGCTGCATGTCTGCTAAGGACGACCATCAATCGAATGCACAGGCCCCATTAGATGTAGGAGCAGGAGGAGGAACACACATGTACACGCCCACCACACACAGAGACATATATACCTCAGGGAATTTAGCTGAGCAGGAAACATCCTTAAAGACATGGTCATTACGATTTCAGCACCATGTGTGTTAACATGCCATTACCACACAGAATGACTAAACCTTTTCTAACATAAATCTATATACAGAAACCTGAGTGAAAGAAAAATCCTTATATATATTATCTAAAATAAAAAAATGAAAAACATCACACCTATACTGCATCACTCAGGGTGCTATGACAGTTTTACCGTAGATCACAGGGTAGACACTTTTTTATGAGCCTATGTGGGGGTCTAGGTCACTAGCTGCCTAGGCTTCTTGAATGTCTTTCAATATTATCTTTAAAATTTGGCTGCATTTTTATTCACTTCATCTCCAGTACAACACAGTGACAGCATACTGTGAAATATTGGCTTAGAAAGAAGTGTCAGGTGCCAAAAACTACAGCAAATGGACATTTTCATAAAGAGATAGATCCAGTTTTTGTATCTTTTTAAAGTATGTTTTCTTAAAGGTTTATAAGCAGTCAGTCCACCTGCTCTCGAAATCTCGAAGTCCACTAATGGAGATTAGTTGAGGCTAACATGTAGCCCGAAAGAGACCAAGATCAAATAAATCTATGCTTATAAACCTAGCAGTATTATATGCTGATTCTTTTATAAACATCAAAGTCATGTTTGAATTTAGTTCATATTCACACAAATGCTGATTATTCATATGAAAAATTAAGATAACCCACCGGCGATAAGCATTCTGAAAACATCTACTGAAAATGAGACACCTAAAGCTTTTCCAGCCAGAGCATCAAAATAAAACGCCAATATTAAAGTGTTCACTTAAACTTCAATAATATTTTGCTTACACCACTGTAGTTTTTACATCAGACAGTTGGTCAGAGCCAAAAATCACGTTCCATTCTCAGCACATTTCACACAGGACAATGCAAACATCACGATAGATTGACGATTCATTAAATACCTTTTGCAAAACTGCTACAAAGTTGTTGAGACAGGATTTTTTTATAGACAGTGGAAGTCTGCTACTGCATGGCAAGAGTTCAGTCATTATCTTTAAACTGAGGAAACTCAAATATTGGGAATGTTGCCAAAATGTTAGCTGTTCACCTGTGTTGTCTTTCATGGATCGATTAGACATAACTAAAGATGATAGAAGGATATTTCTTTTTGCCATCTATATAATCCAGTTTTCACGCTTGTCTTTGGTGGTCTTGATGCAAAACTAACTTTGCAAATTTAACAGATGTGTTCATTTTAGTTATTTCAGGAAAGAAAATAAAGATTCTGATAATATCGAGGATTTTATGCTAAGTGTGCATCACCCAGTTCAGAGTTCAGACAGAGTTTTTAGATTTTGAATTAGAGGATCAAATGCAATTCAGATGTCTGAAAACAAAAACCAGAATGTACATCAAAACTTTTGAATTAGTGCAGAATATAATTTTATAATCAGATGCAAACTTATGTGTTAGCAGCCATGTTCTTTTAAGACTATGCACACTTTCCATAACACATAGAGACCCAGCATTTACACACAATGGATACTTGTTCAGTGCAAACCTGACAGATAACTTTTGTTTTATTGTTTTGTTTTGTTCTAGGTGCTCAAGCTGTACTCTGATTCAGTAGTTATATGCCTCTGCCATAAAGGCATATAATCTAAATTTTAAAAAATATATAACATCATCCCTTTAGCTTCAAAGTCTTTTATGTACGCATAATTCACATTTATAAGAACTCGCCAATATCTGAAGTCTACACTGTAAAACTTGCTGGCTATTATGTTTTATTAAAATGTGTGGTTTATACTTCTGTACCATAAGCTAGAGAGTTTAAGCCCAGCAATGAGTAAAAAATTGTGATGTAGGTTGTTGAGTTACAGAAGACACAAGAAGACTTTATCATTCTTCAGAGACCACCATTTTCAATTAAACTGCGACCTGATGAGGCCTCACTGAACCATTCCAGAAGATCATAATAAATTATAAGATGGTAAGATGTTGTTGTTTAAAAATGTTGATGCCACTGAGAACAAGTTTGTTCACTAAATGTAACATTTGCCTTTGAGCTACTAAATTGTAAATTCAAACTAGTGCAGCTATATTAAACCTTCACATCCTGACTCCAATAATAGATTATAAAGTCACTATGGACAGATGATATTCCAAACATTTTTACTGAGTATGAATTTCCATCCATCCATTTTCTATACCCAGCAACAGAGACACACAATACACACAAACACAGACACCTAACAGCACTTTGGAGAGTCATGTTTTTGGATTGTGTGCGGAAAGAATGCTATTTACACAAGGTATGTCTGGATAGCTCTTACTTTTTGGTTGGGTTTATGTTAAAATGATTTGATAATCTGAAATGCTTCAGTGTGACAAACAGCAAACAAATTGGTAATGGTGCAAATACTTTTTCACAGCTCTGCATCCTTAACTTATAGTGATTTATTTAATTGCTTAATAATTTAAAGCTCTGTCAACTGTGACTAATGCAGCAAAGGTTATAATGTAGGGTTGTAAAATAAATCCTTAGCTATTTGTGTGGAGAAAAAAAAAGACATTCATTTTCTGAAATGCACTCCAGTTGGGAAAAAAGGACAATGTTCTGTTGCTCGCCCTCTCTCTGTGTGGGGTGCGTGTGTGTGTGGTCAGTGAGACAAATTAATCACCCATCCGCAGAGGTGCATTCATTGTATTAACCCTGAACTCTGTGTTAGCCTGTACTCCATCATGACTTGGAAGTAGCCAAACCAGCTCTGGAGCTGCCGCCGCTGCGCTATAGGACCACGCTCTACTGGGATGGACCAGAGAGAGAGAGAGAGAGAATGAGAGTGTGATTAGAGGCGGGGGAGGAGAGAGGTGAGAGGTTGCAGATGAGTTGCATTGCAAAGGATGCTGCTGTTGCTACAGCACCTGCAGAGTCGTCATCGCTCCATTCATTCCTTCCATTCCGCGGGAAAAAAAAGGAAAAAAAAAAAAGGAGTGGTTATGTGATTCCCCCACAAGCGGGAGGAGACGCGCACGGTGGAGAAAGGAATAGCATGGATGGAGAGGATAGGGGGGGTGGAGGTGTGGTGGTGGGAGAAGGGGGTGGCGGGGGGGCGTTTCCCTGCACAGTATAACCTATTCTCTGACTTCAGCGTGGAAACAGTGCGTGGCATTAAGAACGGCTTCTCCGTGGGAGCAGCGTAAACGTGGACCAAGCGGTAAGTGATGATTTTTTTTTTTTTCCCTTTCATAAAATCACATTTTGCCTCAGCTGATAGCGTGGATTCCAGCACTTTAGGATGTTGTAATCGTGGCTAAACAGCCTTTCTTTATAATCGTGGAAGTAAAGAAACTAGATTTTAAGATTCCGGATGAAACCGTTAATATCGCGCCACTGACGCCCTATCAGTGATCAGTGGGATGCTGGCACGCTTTATGGTTTGATAACTAAACAGGTTGGTCCCAGCAGCATCCCCACCAAAGTGCCCATCAAACGCCTTGAAGGGAGATACACCTGCTCCCAGCTCAGTGTTTCACCGCAGCGCGTCTTTTTCCTTTTGTAGCCAGCTGGATGGAAAGTATGTGGGTTTGAATCCCGTTCACACTCTCCTGCTGAAGGGTTAAGGATTCAGTCCACGCCTGCCACCATGGCATCTGAACTGGGATCTTCTTGTCAGTGGGAGCGGATGTATTTACAAACAAAGAAAGCTTGATAACCCACGCCTGTCACGTAGAAAACAGGTGCTGCTGGCTATGTGCGATTTTACAGTGTGTGGTTGTTTGGTTATCTGGGCCAGTAGGCCAACTTGGAGCCATCTGTACTGGCAGGGCCGGACTTTAACAAGGGCTCACTGGGGCAGAAGCCTGGTGGTGGCCTTTCATGGGGGGCCTCAAAATAGTTTTTTTTTTTCAGCTTTTAAATAAATGTTTGCTTCACTTCATAGCCTATATCACTGTGATTTCCACGTCTAACTGCTATTAGAAGTACCAGTTAATAACAATGTATTCCTTTCTCTACTATTACTCTATTGTGTTTGTTTGCAGAGTTAAGAAGCAATAGAAGCTGTATTGTTCTACGTGTGGCTTAATGTATTGTAAGATGTGAGAATTACAAATAAACTGTTTGATTCTGCATCTTTCTCAGTGTTTAAATTGCACGGCAGCCATATTGGATAGAGAACACTTCTGAGTTTTTCATGTGAAATTCAAACATCTATTGTGTTTCAAACTGGAAAAATGAAAAATCAGACTTCTAAGGACAAAAAGAACAGATCAAAAAGCTGGATGTTATGTTATTATGTGTTTGGGCTCTAAGATCTGGTTTGTATTTGTGAATTGCCTTAAAACAGTTAGCACCAAAGCAACTTGCAAATTGGATTGATTTTCTGACATGCACCTAAAATCATCTTGGGTGTTGCTGTGAAATTTTGGGTTATCTTATTTTTTATACGAATGAAGACGTATCTTGATTCAAGCATGCTATTCTTAAAATTAAGTTTTCAAAAAGGAAAACATACCATAAAACCTCTATTTTCATGTAGACAAGGCCTGTATACTTTGACATTAATTTGTCACTAGTTAATTATCCGTAGCAGTTTCAATGCAATTTGTGGCCATTAGGGGTTTAACAATACATCCAGGACATGAGATGAGATGATATTCAATACTCTGCTCAAGAAAACAAGACAAGATGTGATTTCACCTAATTATTTTTTCACAAATAGGATAAAGGTTTCACAATTCATACAAGCTGTGTAATAAAGGACTGATATGAATGTTACGATGAGAATTTTACCAGTTTATATATTATGTAACTTATGCTTGTCTGATTTTAAGGTGGTGCTACTGACAGAAATGCATTGAAAATGCTCTTTAATGTCTGTTGTTAGAGAATAAAGGACTTGTTAATCTCAAACTATGCTTTAAAAAATCTCTTTCACATAGAAATAATCAGTGTTTTATTATTAAAATGAAATGTAAATTGCCCTTTTAATACCTGTTAGCTGAACACTGCAAGCTAACATTTGCTCCCTCATGGCTAATGGTTAATGGTTGTATTTTGTCAGTGCTTACTGTCCTCGATATTATATTACACAAACAATCTTTAGCACTTTTGTAACCAAGTGTTGTCCAAAGACATACTTTTTAGATGCCTCTGTCAACAGTGCAAGGGAACAACTGAAGTACTGCATCCCTTTTCATATCAAAAAATGAGTCTCAGGCATAAATACAACAGGGTGTTAAGCTTAAAGCACACACCTTCATTTCTGAGGATGATAATAAAATCCCATCTTTACTTTGCCAGGTGGAGGCAGATGTTATTTCTAACAGGAAGTTCCCTCCTTGAGACAGATTTTGATTTGTTCCAAAATATTGTAGGTTTTTAATATAGCAAGCTCTGGGTAGGGAATCAAAAGTGACGGTGTCCCAGGCGGAGTCCTTCTCCTAAATCTGGCCTTGTGCTTTAGGGTACTGTAGTCAGAAGTTTGGTAAATGTAGAGAGGATCTGCTAATTCTGGACTCCAGAATAAATTCATTAGAACAGCTACGAGTGGGTCATTTATTTTTTTTATTTTTATTTTTTTTATGTAGTGACTATTAGACTCAACAGCGTGGCAGAAATGACTGGAAGGATTTGCTGTTGCAGGCAAAAGCATAAACATGCTCATAACAGGGCCTTTAGTTCCAAACAATTAAGCAATAATGTGCAAGCAGCAGGCCCAGCATCCGCTCTGCTTCTGTTTCCATCACAAGCCCGTCTCGTCTTTCCATCACAAGCCCGTCTCGTCTTTGCCTCCAGGCTCAGTCACTTGTAATTCTGCGTCCTACTCCAAATACCAGGTACATAAAATGATTGATAAGTCTGTTTGCGTCAGACATAAATATGAAACACAGACCGATTTTCTTTCATTAGGCCCTCCAGCTGGAGCCAGTTCACTTTCAATCAAGTCAATTCAGGAAATGGATTTTCTTATAGATGCAAACCAGATGTCTTTCGGCATCAAATAAACTTCTTACCAGTCTATAAATATATTATTGGGGTGGGTGAGGAAGAAGGTAAAATCATAAATATGTGGGTACATGACCAGCTTGCATGAATGTGTCAGAACTGCTGCTCCAGGCACGCCCACATGAGTGTCATGTTATCATAGCTTAACCTCGATGTACCACACTGGAAAGTGTTTGCAGATCAGACCGAGACGTTCCCGGTGACACAGAGCAGACACACGGCCGCTCCTGCGGGGTGAGCTGGGCAGCAGCGGGGTGTATTTTTACACCAGATCTGTGACACCTCCCTACATCTCTTCACAGCTCGTGGTGAGAACAGAAGACACGTCCACACGAGTTGCCATCACCGGCAGGCCGGACTTGGACAGTTGGGGCGGAGGAAGAGGCAAGAAAGAGGGAAGGGAGATGAGGAGAGGAAGACCAAGGGGGTTATAGGTAATGAGCGAGATGTTGAGGTCTTCTAAGTGACAGCAGGTTAAGGGTCTCAGAGGAATTTTGCAGGAGAGTCAGTCAGGTAGTTTGAAGGAGATGTGTGGCTCAAGTGCTGGATGTGTCTGAACAGATAAACAAGCAGCCGTCCAGACAATGAAAGAGCAAACACAGGGCAGGAGCGGGAAAGAGATGGCAGACGGATCAGCGTGATTAGAGGGGAAAGGTTAAGAGGAACAGTGAGAAGGAGTGGGGAATAAAGGAGGAAGACTGTCATGCCCGGTTTGTAAACTGGGGCTGGAGTTTTCCAGGAGGAGCTGACTGTGGTGCTGATGCAAACTCCCCTCCTCTCTTTTTCCAATGCCTCTCCTCCTCCCATCTTTTCTCCTCCTCGGCTGACAGCTACTGTGTCTCTAATTGGCAAGTGTGGATTGGGAAGAGTCTGGCTTATTCTCCATGGGACGGAGTAAGGAAGGCAGAAGGATTGTGGATTTTTTTTCCTGGAAAGGAGTTGGAAGTTGGGAAAGAGGGAAGACAATAGGTGAGGAATGAACATCTGTTATGTACATCATCCGTTGTTGGTAATCGCTCCCTCCCCCTCACTGGAGAGTAGCAATTCCTGACACCTTGCACATAATTGGTGATCCTGTCCTCTCCCCGAGTGCTTGGCTAAACGGTGGCTTGATATCAGGAAGAGCTGATGGCAGTGTGATCTCTTAATGTGTGTGGAATACATAAAGCATACAATCTAATTAGTACTCTAGCGGTGGGCTTAAGTTGTGAATGCTGCTGCTGCTGTGCATTGCCACTCAAGGCTAAATATCATCTCTTTTGTCTCCTTTATCACAGGTGCTGTCCTTAAAGATTCGCCTCTACGATGCAATCTGATTCAGGAGCTGAAAGGATAACAGAGAAGAGGGAAAAAAAAGGAGCTGAATGGAGTGAGAAAGGAGTGGAAGCGTGGGTGGAGGCGGGCATTTTGTGCTCCGGTCTCGACCACGGGTATTCTTGGGTTGATAATACAGATGTGGATGTTATTGCTTGAGAATACGCGTAGTCGAGGGGAAGCTTTATCATCAACACTGGATCTGATGTGGAGATCTGTTCTGTAGTGCTGCAGAGTCCAAACACATAAGGGAAGGAATAAATGGAAATGTTTGGTCAATCAGATTTTTAATTACCTTACCTTGTAAGAGTACTCATAAACCTTAAGGTTTTCTGCATTTTGTCACATTGTAGCCACAAACTTCAATTAGGTTTATTGGGATTATTATTGGGATCTCTTATAAAATTCCAATAACTGTATACTTTGTGCCCAATTATGCACAAACTAGTGCATAATTGTGAAGTGAAGGGAAACATTTTGTAAAAAACATTTTTAACATTTTTACAAATAAAAATCCAAGAAGTGGGCCATGATTTTGCTCCGATACCCCTAAATAAACTTTGGTTCATTCATTCAAGATCAGAGAAGCAGAATCACTGTAACTCTGGAGGAGCAGCAGAGATTCACAGCCCAGTCAGGAAAATCTGTCGATGATGTGTCAATATGATTTGTTGGCCAGAAGAACCAGAACAAGTCCGGTTCGCCTCAAGCCATGTAGGGAACACAGCAAAAACGTGGTAGAAGGCGTTTTGATCAGATGAAACTAAAACTTTCTGGCATGCAAGAAAAATCCTATGTGTAGCTGAAAGCTAGCACAGCACATCCTTCTGAGAAACACAAGCCAAAACTAGCCAAGAAGATACAACGAGCTTTGTGGCTGTAATGTGACAAAATGTGACAAAAAGTTAAACGGAAGTGATTACTTTTGCAAGGCAAAGTAAAAGGCAATTGAGGCTTGCCAGGAGTCTCAATTGAATTCAGCCACTAACAAGGTGTTATCAGCCGTGTCACTCTGTCCACCTGTGGAGCTGGTGTGTTCAGCAGCTTCTTCACAAGAAGCTTTGCACCATGCTGCTCGGCTAAAACCCAGGCAGTTCTGGGAGCTTATCTCAAAAGTCTTCACCACTGCACATTAAATCTTTTGATTATCTACTCTTGTCAGTCATAAGCGATGTCATAGTCTCATCATTTCATGGCTGTCTTTTGCTGTTTTTATGTCT
Source organism: Xiphophorus hellerii (assembly GCF_003331165.1). NCBI lineage: Eukaryota > Metazoa > Chordata > Actinopteri > Cyprinodontiformes > Poeciliidae > Xiphophorus > Xiphophorus hellerii. The sequence goes on along the minus strand of NC_045676.1, from coordinate 11,096,018 downwards.
ATATTCATTCCAAACAAGAAGTCCTTACATTTCCAGATACGGTGCCTGAGAATTTTGCTCAGCAGCGAGCCCATCCATACTACCCCCTGCGCTCCGATTTTTTTCCACTCTCCAGCTCAAACCTTATAAAAGGAGTAAAAAAAAAAAAAGTGCTAGTTTGATGCCAGTAGCTGCAGCAACAGGAGACAGTAACACATGAGGACATGTAAAGCTTGCACCCGTGGCTGACATTTCAGCATTTTGACTCAGTTGACTGGCTGTCATGATGCAGAATCAGACTCACACTGACACAAACACAGGATCTACATGCCAGCAGGGAAACAGCGGGGTTTGATGGAGCTCATGACAACAGGCACATGGATAGATCCCGTCCATTTGAGCACACATGCGATGCTGCGTGAAGGTTCACTGGGTCCGTACGCCTGGAGGGGGGGGTGAGGGATTGACTGCTTTTATGGGTAACTATTTTTGGTCACAGTGATGGATGTTTATGTCTTTTATTGATCAGGTCCAGGGTGTGGGTTTGAAGAATTCTTGGGACGTTTGGGCTTGCTGATTAATCAGGCGGCTGAGGTGGTGGAATAAAACATCCGGAATAACATTTTCGGAGCATTAGCATTATTGCTAAAGTATTATAAATTAGAAGATCAGCATCCGTTTGCAAATTCAGCAATTTGTTAGCATCAGCCTGAAGATAGATTACGCTCCCATCAAATACACTTGCATGATTTTTTTTCCAATGTGTAAGCAAATCTGTGACAGTATGTAATCATAATTAACGCAAATTTCCCTCTGACGCTCCGTGAACTTGTTGATTAGGGGAAAGCGCCTTCCGTGGCTATGTGTGTGTTTATGCAAGCGCGTGTATGTTGCTTCCAAGCAACAAAATGACTATTGTGAGCACAGCTCCAGGTGCCTAGCAACCAAAATCGCTCTGTTTCCCTGGCAACAGTTGCCCCGGACTCGCTGTGTGGGTTGATTGGCAGCCTTGACAACAGGGAGACAGAGTGACACTTGACCTCGCGTGCTGAATGGGAGAGGCAAAAAGAAGGAGCGAGAGACGGAGGAGGAGGGAGCAGGAGAAGCTGAGTGATAATCATTCTCCATTGTAATCATCCTCCAGCATGTTTCATAAGGCGCTGTCAATACCTCTCCAGCTGGGGTCCATCATCGAACACAATGCATGCCGCAGAGCATGCATGCACGGACACACTCCTCCTGGGTGGAGAGCCCAGGCAAGCACTCAACATCTCATCTATTATCACTCATGTCTGTCTGGTGCACAACCCCACTACACTGCCTTCTTTCATTTGTGCTACATTCTGCGCTCAGTGGGGATGAATGGGCTCCTGAAAACGTGCAACAGTCACAGATGCCTCAGGACAGTAGATTGGCATTCAAAGACCGCCTTTAGCGTATTGAAATGTAACATCACCATGTGGTTGTTGGAAGATGTGTATTTCTCTGTTTTCTATTCTAGATTGTGGAGCCAAAACAGCCTCCATTGTACAGATGTTGTTTTACTAAAAAAGAAATTTAACAAAATGTGTTTTTTTTTATGTCTGAAATGCGTGACAGATTTAAACTGAATGGTATTAACATGACTGAGTTCTGTCGTCTTTATCAAGGTACAGTTCTGGTCAGAAGTTTACCCACAACCATCGTCTTCTCTGAATGTATTAAATTAGGATTTTTAATGACGCATTTGAATTGTTGCTTTTTTGGGTAGAATAATGAAACTAAGTCGGGTTTTAAAAAATTGGTGTAATGTTTGAATTTTAGGTAGACTTTCTGTAATCCACAAAGGTAAAAAAATTCTGCATACAGGCTTAAATATGTACAGTACATACATCTCCACAAACATTTTGGTAAATGTACTTAGTAAGTCACAGGGAGAGCAAAACATTTTCAAGCCATCAACAAGGTTTGGCAGTATTTCTGGCTGGTTATTTAACTTTTCTGTTTGACAGAAATGATACTGTTGATTTAAACCGATCAGATTCCCTGCATGGCTCAGGTTTTCAATCTCAGTACAAACATTTTCAATAGAGCAGAGGTCTGGGACATCCCAGACACAGATTTGATGTGCGTTATGGATGATTGTCCTGTTGAAACACCCAGGTGTGACATCATCATATAAAAAGATGGTACTGAGTAAAAAAAAGCATAAAAGCCTTGCCTAGACACCTTCTGGCTATTGTGACCAAAAAGCTCAATTTGTGTCTTATCTGACCTTAAATCTGGTGGTAAATGTGCAGTTACAAGGTGCCTATTTTGGAGTAAGTGCTTTTTTCTAGGTCTGATTCACAGTTGACAGTGAGGACGCTTCCATTATAGCATCTTCCAGTTTATGATCAACTTGACTTTTGGTGGTTCTTGGGTTGTTAAAATCCTAAAAGACTATCTTTGATCTCTGGCAGACGCCTGAAACCTGCTGCTCTGGAGTTACATGCGGCTCAGACTAACATTGGCCAAAAACAAGACAGAACTGAGTGATATCCCAAAGTATTAAAGCAACAAACAAAGCTAGCATTTCTGTGCACTTTCATTTAATTTTGGCATAAAAATTCCACAACAGAACAACAATGCTGGTGAACATTCTTTTATCATCCTGTTGCAAGCTATGTTCTTCTTATCTTACTAAAACTATGGAATATTCCATTCAAGAAAAGTTTTAAGTTTTTTTTTAGTCAAAGATTTATAAAGGTTTATAAGGTCAAAATAAAATGTATATCTTTTAGTAGGAATATGTACAATTATGGCTCTTTGGGTTGTAAAGCTGACTTACCTCGTCCTGAGTGTGACAGTTCAGGTCATGTGGGGCTAAACATGGACACAGTTTGTTGTTTCAAAAGGGCAAAGATTCTAAAAACAAATCAGAGTTAGTTTTGGAAGGCTTCCTGAATGGCGTCCCTAATAACCTGAGCTCAGCCCTTTTGGAAATTTATAGACTTTGCTTAAAACCCTGTTTGTGCCAATGTAAATAAGGTCTGCGAATTCTGATCATTAGAGTGGTTAAATATTCAATTAGAATTATGCTCATGGACACAAAAAGTAAAGTGGTTCCTCTCTACTTGCTCAAGGACATTTATCCAAATTTTAGAAAAGGTTCATAAATATTTTTTTTTTACTTGTGTGGATCAGAGAACATTTCCATAAAATTCTTATTTGTGCTTCAATATTTTTAAACTTAAAGTTGTATGATCATTTCACCTTGACAAAATAACAGCTCGAATACGCAAAATTTTGTTGATTCCGTGTAAAAGTAAACACCAGAATAACATCAAGTAAGAAGTCTTTATTTCACTGATCACAGTTGAAAACATTACAATTAGATTAATTTAAAATCAACCAGCATTACAGATTTCAGCAAAGCAAAATACTCTTTTCTGAATTTCCCTCTTTTAGGGCAAGATTCTTTCATTGAACAAGCAAAAACAATGAAGTGAAAACTTAAAGGATAATGAACCATTTAACTAATTACCTCTTAACTATGTAGCTAACTGGTTTTATTCTGCATTTAGTAGTTTTATTGTGTGTAGATGACCTAAAGCTGCAGTACTTTAAGATGAGGCAGAGCGTTGTAACAGTGTTGTGTTGGCAATGAAAACTGATATCATGCTCTCTCTAGATCTCTTGGTAATGATGGGTTACTTTATTTATACAAAAACTAAGTGGCAATCTGCAGCATTTAAGACAAAATAACTAATTCAAAGCATCATTTACCTAAATTTCATCTAAATCCACCTTAAGAAGTTCCCACCAGCTCCACGTTTTAATACAGTAAATAAGACAATGTTGCAATTCAAAGAGATCCTGCAGAGGGATTAAGGTGAAAAAGCTGCAGAGCTTGAATTTTTAAACCTTTGCATAAATTGATCATTGCGAGTTAATTTAGTACACTTCATCCAGTACTTACTGATCTCACAATTACATGCAAGGACCTGACCTCTTCAAATTATGCACTTTTTGCATAAACTATGAATCTGCAATATCTAGCAGTTAGAATAAACTAAATATCTTGATTCCTACTTTATTTCTAAAAAGCCAGCATTTGTTTCAGGGCCATTTAACATTACATTTAAAAACACAGAAGAAATTATATAAAATCTGATCTAAAGCTAAAGTCGTAGGTTACTATCGTACAATAAACTTAATCAGAATGAAAGTTGTTTTTCTCAAACAGGTTTTTGCTGAGGAGTCTGAAGCGAATCCGCTGCTACCAGAGTTGTATGTCTTTACTGACCATCAAAATTCACAAATTATCATGGTTCAATGTTTCAACTGTATCCTTGAAGCAGCATGATCTGAATAGGCGCGGCCCTATTAACGCATGTCCGACCTCTCCAGCTTCCTGAGGCGCGTCCAGCTCCATGAGGACTACTGATTGGCTACTTCACAAGCATCTATCCAGTCGCTGTACACATCTACAGGCTCCGACAGATCTGAGAAGCCTCTGATTAAGGAAAAGATCATCCTACAAAGTGCTAAACAAATGACAAGTATTGCAATTAAACTATTATATAGTCCTTCTGCTTCCAAGCCATTTCTTAGGCTTAAAAGTAGGGCATGTTTAATTATCGATAGAATCCTAATTATTCTGAATCTGTGAAGAGATGTCAGAGAGTACCATCTATCTACAGATTTATTCTTTATTTATTTCAGTATAAAAAAAACAAAAAAACCCCCATAAGTTTACACCTTTTTACACTTATTGATACTGGGCAGAGGAATATTTCATAGCAGCTTTAATAGCCTAAGAACCCCCCTTTTATAAGTGGCCTCTGCTGCAGAGAAATATGTTTAAATAACACAAAAAAAGAAAAAGCAGGAGGTGTTGGGGTTGTTTTGATGTGATCAGGGTCATAATTTGTCATAACTCAGAGATAGTCAACAGGTCTAAATCAGAATCAAAATGGAGTGTGTGTTAGAAAGCAACTGGAAAATAATATGGAATTAAATTAGCAGAAATTATGCAGGAAATGTATAAATATTTGATTACTTATTGTTATAAAATTGATTAAAACACATGTTATTTTAATTAGGGCTGGAAAAATATCAGCAGGAATAATTCCCTCACCTGAAGTAGATGAATGTTAAATTACAAAATAAGTAGAGAACTCACAGTGTTATTGTGGGTTAAATGTTATTAAATGTTATTATGATCACTTCGTCAGAGGCTGCCAGCTGTTATGAGGCTATCGCGATTCAGCCAAAATAATTTCCTAACTACAACATCAGAGGCTTATTCTACGAAGCAGGGAAAGTGGTTTATCAAGGTAACCTCATGTTCTGCTTGAATTGGTCAATAACTTACCTAGGCCTGTTACCATGGTAACTTACTACACGGCTGTTCAACTCAGCTCTCAATAGCTACTACCCTGAAACTTTTAGAGGCATCCCTTCTCTACACCTGAATCAAATGAATGCCTCATTACTGGGCCTCTGCAGAGCTGAATGATATTCTGATGAGACAATTCAGCCATTTGTATCTAAAAGTTGCAGGATAGTTGTTTTTGAGGACTGGACTTGGGCTCCTCTAAATTAAACAATAGAGCAAGTTAGCTTTCTAAATTAGAAATAAAAGGACCGGCTCTCCACCAATGAGTCTCCTCAGAACGTAATTTAAAAAGAGAACAAGGACAGCTATGCATGAACACAAACTGCTTATGTTCCTTTATTCTTCTCCTCAATGAGTGATGCTGTTTTGAAATAGAAATGGAAGAATTGATACTTATGTACCAAAAACTGAGGCTGATTATTTGAAAGTTTATGCTGGGAGCTGAAGATTAAAAACCAGCAATCAATTAAAATGCCTCCATCTTTAAAGATCTCATTCATCATGAGCTGGCGTTTATCATTCTGCATGTGTTGCTACGCTTGTGTTTATATTTATGACTTTTAACAACTGTTTAACATCACAAAACAACCACAACATGATTTAGTCTTGGACATTTATAGTATCTCCACCTGCTAGATTTAAACATTCCCACCTTGATAGATCATTTAGTGCAAAAGGGGGTTTAAAGCAGTTGGGATTGTTGAACAGCAATGATAAAATTCCTGACAAAATGGTATATAGTTTCATGCTTTAATGATACGGCAGCAACATTGGTTAAGTCCTTTTACTGCTCCACCTGTTTTATATGGCAAGCAGATATCCACCGTAAGTAACCCTAGGTTGATTTACTGACTTAATTAGCTATCTTCATTGAACCATTTAAGCACGATCTTCAGCAAGATCTCTTTAAGAAAACCGGAACAGGCTGAACCTGCTTCATAAAACCGGGGCACCAGAAAAGCAATCCACCATCTTTGATGGAGGTGGACAACTGGCAACCTTTCCAGACTGAAAGAGCAGACTGACGAGTTCCAGCCACTAGGTGGATAGATGAAGGCAATAACTGGTGAAGGGCTGAACTAACTGAATTTTTCAACATCAACAAAAAAAACCAACCCTTTTGAAAACCGTTTCCCTCATTAAAACAAACTAGTCTTCAAACAGATCATAAACAAATCAACTCAAAGAACCAGTTCTACATATGTAGAAAAGGATCAGAGCTGCTGTTTTTCTTTTTTTCACTTTCCTTGTAATATTTATCACAAACAGCAGCTATGTGGCCTCTCTGAGCAGGAATGGGAGGGGCAGCGGCTACAGACACAGCACACACACAAAGAGAGAAGGAAACAGGCAGAAGGGAGATGCTACGGAGTGAGACAGAACAATGAATAAAAGACAACAAGCTGGAAAAGTGAGAAAATTAGTAATAGGAGAAAGATGTTAAATTTAGATGCCATTTAAATTACATCATTACCAAAAGCAGACTGTACAGTATACAAGGTTGAAATCTCAAGCAGCCTCTTCTTAAAATGTATTTTTTGCAGCACTGTAGGGCTAAAACGATTCCTCGAGTGATTCGAGTACCTCGATTATTAAAATTCCTCGAGGAAAATTTATCTGCTTCAAAGCTTGGTTAAGTTATGTTTTATTATTTAATGCACCGTGTTCCGACCGGGTTATTACTTGCGTTGCGCAGCGCTCTCACTTCCGCCTGAAGCTAAGGGTTAGCAGAATAAGGTCCAATTTTCACGTTCGACCTGGGAAGATTTTATTGATTCATGATAATGTCTGGGTTTTTGTCATTTTTCGGGGGACCAATAAGCATCCTTAAAATGACGGGAGCGATGCTTGGAGAACGGCAGCCTTTCTCCTCCGGGAGCTGCTGGTTCAAAGCGAACGGCGGGGACAAACACGGCGGGATTATTTATACAGGTGAGCGGATAGACTGAACACTGCGGGAGGCTGTGCTTTAGATGCGTAACTTTACGGACGAACCGGAAAATAAATTTCGCATCATTCTGGTCGCCACTAATGGGTGGCGTTTACATACCTGGTAGATGTGTTTCTGTGTGTGACGAACGAAGGTGCCAAATCCCGTCGCTATTATTGCTGAACACAAAGCTATAAATGTTTGAGCAAGGTGAGAGTTCATCTATTAAACTCACTGAAGATGAATACATAAACCAAAAGCTGGAGAATAGATATTTTTTTTATAAGCGTATTTGTGAGCCTGCCTCTTTATTATTAAATTGAATATAATTTCAGATTTTTGTATAACTTTTCTTCAGGTTAACTTAGAAAGTGAGCTATTATTGTTACGAGTTCATTTTCTAACCTACATAAAAGTTATTGGTTAGGGAAGCTCAAATGTGAAAAATTGGACTGATGTTGATATGCAATCGTAATACTGCTGTTATGTTAGATTTACCAATGTTTTTTTAAATCCGATTACTCGATTAATCGTAAGAATAATCGATAGATTATTCGATTACTAAAATATTTGTTTACAACAGAACTACAGCACTGTGTTCCATGGAGTATAATAATCAACTGAAATAATAAATACTGAATAGAATGAATGTTTTGTAAATGAGTAATTCATTTTAATGTTTTTTTTAATAAGATTTTAATTTAAGAAGAAAAAAAATATCTGAGGATCCATATGGGAATAGAAAAAGATGGCTTTTTTAAAGAGCCAAACCACAAAAACCAGGTCTCTTAAACGACATTTCCCCATCACTATAAAATGAAAACACATTAAAGTCAGCAGTGCTTCTTCAAATCACTACTGTTTTGTTTCCTTTTAAGAAGAGGACCATAACCACCAAACTATAATCTACTTGGTGAAAAGGATACAGGTAATGGGAGTCTGGAACTCCTCCAAACAGACAGAGCATGATATTACTCCAGTGTTCCTGCTTCTCTCCCTGTAACAAAAAGACAAGTTAGAACCCAGCCGAAACAAATCAAAAGAACTTCAGATCAGATGAACGTATAGTGTTTTACATTTTGACATCACATGACTTCTCGTGGTTGCAGAAGGGGCAGGTGAACTGAGTTTCCAGATCCCCTGTCATCTTCTTCTTTGGAGGAGGCTTTCTTTTAGACTTGCGTCGACCCATTTTACACAAGCTTTATGTAAGTCTGGGTGAGCAACACAAAACAAACACTGTTCAAAGAAGATATCACCAAATATGAGCGAATATACAACCTTATTAATGACTACAACGGGGCCTAAATTATGTCAATACTTCATGCTGTTAACTTAGCAGGCTACCGTTAGCATGTTTGTTGACTTGCTTGACAACTTTATTCACCTCCGGATAAAAGACACATCGACTATATTTTGCAAAGAAAATTACTTTTCCAGTGCTTTCATTTACTAACAACAACGGAGCACTGCGTGACTGTTACAGGTTAACTAGAGGAAGTTTAATCGTATTTACCTGAGTTCAGGCTGATCATACACGTTGGAGAGCTCAGCAAAAGAGTTCCTTAAGTCACGGTACCAACAACGGTCCGATTGAAGTGATTGGAGGATAGCGTTTACGTCACGATCTCCCATTGGCTGTCTGAGACGACAGTCACATCGATTGGCAGAACCTGATAAGTCTTTCTCCCGCATGGTGGCGACAGAAACTTTAGCAGGTTTGGGGTTAAAACCAGTTCATGTTTCTTGTTTTGACTTGAAACTGTTGCTAAACCCGTATTTGTTCCATAGGGTCTTCGTTTTTATATCCTTTCCGTCACACTGACCTTGCCATATTGCGCTGTTTAGAAACTTCCTGCTTTACCGTAATCAGTTTATCATTTAGCTTTTGTCAGCTAGCTTAGCTGATATACGTATATTTACAACACAACTACTGATTTGTCAGCTAGCTAAGCTAGCTGACAAATCAGTAGTTGTGTTGTAAATATATTTTAACGTTTATGAAGGTGTTCTATATCAGATGTGTTTCAGTTATACTGTTATAATAAGAACTAGTTTATTTAAATTAATAATGTTTAAATATGTATTTAAACTGCATAATAGTAGAGAAAAAAAATATTAGAAAACCTTTGTGAGAAGATTCAAAGTCTTACAAAATGCTTACACCCTTCATAATTGTTCATATTACAGCCACAAATTTTAATGTTTTGTTAATGGGATTTTATGTGATTAAAATGGACAATGCAGTGCATGTTTGTAAATTATAAGGAAAAAATACAAATATTTAAATTGACAAGGCCCCTCAAGTCAGCCATTGAGATGACAACTTGGTCCCCAACCTTTTTAATCACCGCGGTCCGGTCAAGACTTGGCTATTTTACTGCGGCCCGGTGGGCGGGGGGCTGAGTCGTCAGATAAGGCTTCTGCATGTTGGTGTGTAAGCTAAAGCCTAGTTCACATGGCACAATTTTACATTTTTTGCCCTGGTTTCCTTAACTGCGAGCGAGAACGCAACCTGTTGAATGTGACAGGTAGCCAATCAGAAAACGCGGTGACGTAAGCATGGAGGGACTCCCAAACAGCTGACATGGCGCATCCGAGAGTCAGGTGGACATCGGAGATGATATGTGGAAACTGTCATGTGCTTAATAAACATGGATGTTTATTCAGTTAAAACTGTTAACTACGAAAAACATAACTCGCCTCCAAATCACAATGCAGCAAATAGAGCGCCTGCTCCCGCCGTCTTCTACCCACCGCCTTTTCTTTTTGTTTCGTCTTTTATCGCTTAAAATGAGTCCACAAACTATCACTACTGCTTCTACATCGTCATCCGTGTTTGTTTATTCTAAATTCACGTATGGTATGTTGGGGTTTTACGGGGTTTTCTTCTGGAATCGGGATGTTCGTGAGTGGAATCGGTTCGTGTGTAGTGTGTTGCTCCTGCCGTGCGGCTGGACCCAAGAACCGATCGCACCTGTTGTATTTTTATCGGCTCGTGTGTGATCAGAGGTTTGGAAAATCGGCCGACATTTTTTAAATCATGCCGTGTGAACCAGACTAAAGACTCACAAGCTCTACTCCTCTCCTCTCGACCACTGTCCTAACGCTCTCTGACTCTGGTAGCTGTGGTAACGTTTAAACATCCCTTCAAAATAAGATACAGATGCGCAACAAAAACGAACATTTTACTTTCTTGAAAATTTTTACTCACTATAACGATTAAAAAAATTTATGGGATCCCTGAGCTTGTTTCTCTGCAACGAGATGGTCCCATCTGGGAGACAATGACACCCGAAGTGTTGCTTATGCACAGGGTGCTTGGTCTCTACGTGGCGAAGCAGTTTGAAGGCTTCATTGCCTCATCAGCGAGCCGGTCGCCGCATATTATTTAGAGCGGGCTCAGTATGTGGGAATCACCTACCGGTCCGGGATAAATCAATTCTCCTGTCTCTTCTCTGGGCCTTTTCCCCTTCGCAAAGAAACTTTCCAAAGACATCTGATCTGTTTCTTACTCATTTTGTTGCTGGTGGGCTCAATGTTGGCGCGCAAGACGTAACCGAGAGAATCCGGTTAAAGGATTTTCAAAATAAAAGATCCTCCAGACTCAAATAATACATAAAACGGAAATATTTAATTATTTCCTGTGCGGTACCAATTGGTCCCGCACAAGACCAATTGTGCGGGACCGGTACCGGTCCACGGCCCCACTGGTATAGAGTATGTCTATATGAGCTTTGCACATCTAGAGACTGGCATTTTTCTCTTCCAAATATAGCTCAAGCCAGTTAGATTTAATGGAAATTGTGTCTTTTCACATGTTCCCGCTTTGATTTATGTGTCTGGACTTTGATGTTGCCATTCTGATTCATGATTGTGCTTTGTTCTAGACCATTTTGCTGCTGCTCTGGTTGTTTGTTTAGGATCATTTTCCTGCTGAAAATTGAACCTCTGCCCAGTCACAAGTCTTTTGCAGCTATGTTTTCAGCATCCGCACAGCATGATAATGCCACCGCTATTTTTCATCATTAGCATATTCAGGGTAATGTGCAGTGTCAGTTTTTCGCCACATATAGCAATTTTCTTGTTGACAAAAAAGAAAAATCTGTTTCCTTATAACACACCATTATCCACTACTTTGCATTGATTTGCCACATAAAATCCCAATAAAATACACTAAATCTTTGGTTGTAACATGACAAAATGTGGAAACAAAAAGGTTTCCAGCTACTGTGCTGTTAACTGAGAATCTTACTAAAAAGGGTCCATTTTAATTCTTCTACACAAGTACATTTGCAATTTATACAGTTTATTCAACTGTATTTGAAAATACTAATTGTAATGCACAGTAAAACACAGTTATATTTTTATACCAGATTATTGTTATCCTGATGTAAGAGGATCAATAGAAGATGGCTGGACCTAACTGAATATGTAATGTGAGTTAGATGTCACTGATGTGGAGTGTGAAGATTGTTGGCCTGGGAGTGGTGGCCCTCTCTCTCAGTCTGGAGCTGCTTGGCTGGATCTTTGGTCGCTGCAAGCGCAGAAGAACCCTCAACAAGGTCCTCTTCTTCCCGTCAAAGGTGGCTTGTGTGGAGCACTTGCTCAGCCAAAATTCAGCTTGGTAAGACCAACGTGACGAAATTAGTGAAATATCTCACAAACTAAACATATGAAGGATACATTAGACTCTCAACATTTGACTTTTTGAAGGCCTTTTGGTGAATTTTAACCACTACATTTTGAGAGTTTCACATAGTTCTGAAAACCTATGTTGTCATGTCAGTGCATTTGCATGTAGCAATACAGTAGTATGAAATGTATGGATCAGCACAGGCCTCTGACTTGCTTCTTTGTTTCTGCTTCAGCTCATGTTTCTGTCCACTGCCACACGGTGTAGAGACGTCTTTCTCTTGTCTCCTCCGCCACATCCTCTCTGCCTCCTCCTCACTGGACCTGTGTGTTTTTTCTTTTTCAAACATGGATCTGAGTAGAGCTGTGCTCCTGTTGCATAGCAAGGGCGTAACTATCCGAGTCCTTAGTGACAAGCACTATTCTGCCATCACAGGCTCACAAATAGGAGCTCTTCGCAAGGCTGGTAAGAGAAACACTGTTTTTACACTCTTTTTTTGTACAACGATCAAATTTATTTTCCATGTAATAACTTATCCTTTAGAATTATTTGATCAATTTATTTTGGTTTCCATTTCAGAATAAAAGATAAAAATAAGTTGTATTTGTAAACTTTTCCATCCATCTGCCGGTCCTGTATTTTTGCTAGTATCTTGTTGGAAGTGTGAACTCGATAGCAGAAATCGTCTGGGAATTCACGTTTAACTTTTGTACTTGGAACAGGAAACTCAGCTGATTGGAATTTTAACACGAGATTTCTCTCGTAACCCCAATCAATAAAATAGGGTACTGTACTTTACTTGATTAATATAAACTTAATCGTATATAAATAGAATTGTCTTTTCTGAGCTTCAGTCTATTGTAAACTGTTGCTATAAAAATCAAAATGAATTGTGGTCAAGGGTCCTCCCATCACAAAATGTTAGAAATGTTGTGGATATAGAGTCATGACTCCCTTGTAGAAACATTTTAGATATACAATAAAAGGTTGCTATGAACCTATTTAACACCATTATAGACACATTTAGTTCAAGATACAGTGAGCATGACGCTAGTCTTACTCAATAACAGGAGCTTGCTCCAGGCTTTCAGACCTGAAGTATCATTGTCAGTAAGTCCCACATGATCTATAATGGCGAGCAGTGAGATAATGGGGTTAGTTGAGGTTGCCTCTACAAGCCCTTCAATGACTCAGAGTAATAGTGCTTTGAAAGATTTGTATCACATGTGTGACTCATGCTGTCTCACTCTGTCTCTCAGTCCCTTCTGCATTTAATAAATCACTGTCACTGCATATGGTCGGGTTAGAATTAAGTAAGTACAAAGCTGGCAACCAGACAGCAAATGTTATTAGGCAAAGTGTTTCTGAGTGTGTGTTTGTGTGTGCCTAAGTGAATGTTGAATGCAAACGTCAGGAAAATTAAGTTGGCTAGAGGAAAATTAAGCTCCTGTTCCATATTTTGTTTTGCAAAAGCTGTTTATTCCTGCTGAATGCCACTGGGTCCACCACAAGGTCATTCAGTTTGCAGTCGCGGTTTGATTGAAGTAGCCTGGTGTTTGTAAAAATACAGTCATGACAAAAAGAAAGTACAAACTCTTTACTGTCTGGGGTTTTGGTATAAAATCTGGTCTTTATTTGTGACTAAAATGACTTAAATCAACACACAGCTGATTCCACACTGCTACTATTGATAACACAGATGCCTATTCAAGAAAACTCAAACAGCAGAGCAAATGCCTCATGCAGCTGTTAAGTTTGGTGGTAGAATGGTAATGACTTGGGGTACTGTTGCAGCCAGACAGCCATAAACTTCTCAGTGCAACAATATTCTAAAGTATAGGGATGTAGCGATTGCAGTTTATCTTTAAAAAGCTTGATCTACCGATTATGATTTTTGACCAATACCAATTTTTTTTAACCATCCCGCAGTCCTAAGAGAAAGGGTCCATTGGACTTGATAATTTTCAGTCCTTTGCAAAGGTACATAAGAGTAGTGGGCGAATTTGGTGTCGGCCAATCAGATATCATCCAAAGTTAAGAAAATTTAGTCCAATCGAGCTGAATTTGATTTGAATTCAACCCATTCAGATTTTAGTTGTGTTTTTTTGTTTTTTTGTGTTTGGTCTTTTTTAAGGGCTTGCAGATATAAACATATATGATTTTCTCTGCAAGTCCTGCTATATATATATATATATATATATATATATATATATATACTGTATATATATCTTCTTCTTTTCCTTTCGGCTTTTTCCCTTTAGGGGTCGCCACAGCGAGTCATCCGTCTCCATGTAATCCTATCTTCTGCATCTTCTTCTCTCACACCAACTACCTTCATGTCCTCTTTCTCTCTCTCTCTCTCTCTCTCTCTCTCTCTCTCTCTCTCTCTATCTATCTATCTATCTATCTATCTATATATATATATATATATATATATATATATATATATATATATATATATATATAATGGCACGCACATATATATACAGTGGCGCAGTTGGTAGCACTGTTGCCTTGCAGCAAGAAGGTCCTGGGTTCGATTCCCGGCCGGGGTCTTTCTGCATGGAGTTTGCATGTTCTCCCTGTGCATGCGTGGGTTCTCTCCGGGTACTCCGGCTTCCTCCCACAGTCCAAAAACATGACTGTCAGGTTAATTGGTCTCTCTAAATTCTCCCTAGGTGTGAGTGTGTGTGTGCATGGTTGTTTGTCCTGTATGTCTCTGTGTTGCCCTGCGACAGACTGGCGACCTGTCCAGGGTGAACCCTGCCTCTCGCCTGGAACGTAGCTGGAGATAGGCACCAGCAACCCTCCCGACCCCATTAGGGACAAAGGGTGAACAGAAAATGGATGGATGGATGGATGGATATATATATAATACATCTGCATGGTAAACATAAAAGTATAGGTTTATGTTGAATAATTGATACAATAATTGAGTAATCAAAAAACTGCACAACCATTCTCAGTGACTGAAAACTCAAATCCAAACTCAACATCACAACACTCAGTATGTGTGATGAATCCAAATATGAAAGGTTTCCCTCACTTTCCATGGCTTTCTCCCTTGTCCAACATTCTCGCCATAGGCGTCTGCGTACGATGTGATGCTGGCTCTGTGCACATGCACCACAAGTTTGCAGTGGTGGATGGCCGCCAGCTCATCACCGGCTCCCTCAACTGGACGTTGACAGCAGTGCAGAGCAACATGGAGAACATCATCATCACTGAGGAGGCAGAGTTGGTTCAACCCTTCATCAAGGAGTTCAACCAGATATGGACTCTTAATGATCCAGCTCGATTCTATAAGAGCTAATAAGTGATTAGCCATGATGGTCACTGACAGCTGGAGATGTGTGAGCAAAATTAGTTTATTCAGCTTGCCTTGTAGATCTTTTCTTGGTGTGTCACTGAATCAAGTTCATTTTAACCGAGTCAAGTTAAAATGATTCTGAGATACTCTGAAGGGAATTAGACTTGTTTAATCATTCAGTCGACATTTACTTTACAATTTGTTGTAGACTGTTTTAGTATTTCTTTTTTGTTGCTAAAAACAATTCAGTTTAGGTATTAACCAATGGACTAGTTTACAGATGGTGACCCAGTATTCTAAAACAACGTGTCCACCAGTAAACAGAATCCCTATTGTTTCAATATAGATAAATACATGCTGTTGATTTAACAAAAAAAAAAATATATATACTTGTTTTATACCATGTCACACATTTAATTTTTTTCTTAGCTCTTAGATCTGATAATCTAAGAGCAGAGGTTTTTTATGCGATAGCATTCTGCTGCATGTTTAATACAACTGTGGATACAAGTTTATGGAAATCTTCATATATGTTCAGCACTGAGTTGCAGTGGCTGTAAAAAATGTAAGATTATTGTGTTTTGACTGGAGGCTCGTTGTAGCAGTCTTGCATCATTTTTCTACCAGGTGCAGTTTTTTTTTTTTTTGCTGTTGCTGTAACATGTTTTATGTTGTTCCGAATTGTTTGTGTGCATCTTTGCTTATGGATTTTTGATGTGTAGAGGGGATCTTGTTTAAACATGAAACATTTGACTTTTCCTGACTCTGCTTGTCCAACACTTTGAAGAAAAAAAGAATCCGCTTGTCCGACTTTTTGTATTTTAAAGATCACGTCTAAAATATTAACATCCTTGCAGCGGTAATTTTCTAAAATCACCGCTCTGTCAGGCTCTGTCAGCTTAACAGAAAGGTCATGGGTGTGGGTAAAGGTTGTTGCTCAACAATGTTGAAGTTTACTAAATGTCATGTACCAAGAGAGCACCTTCAAAACAAATGTTGACCACATATGTCAATGACAATCAATGACTGAAAATGTGGATTTTTCTTCCTTTCAAGAGTATGGCTTGGTTTTATCTTATTTTATTTTGGATTACAGTTAAAAAGAAATGTTATAATAGGGGACTCACCCAAAAATATTTGACTCAGACCATAAATGGTATACTGTAGTGAAAACTGTTGTTAAAACAGAAAATGTTAAGATGAAAGCAAATAAAAAATGTGTTACTTATTTACAATAAGAAGTAGTTCTCAGAGCTTGACATATCCACTTAAATATTTATTTAATAAGCTACTGATATATTTGTTTAAAATCGCTATTGATCAACATGAAAAAAGAAGTAATATTTGATTTTCTGTTTTATGAACTGCAGCACTTCTGGACTTCCATAGAGGGAGGAGGCCAGTTTAACAGGACATGCGCTGATTCAGCAACTTTGGACACTCCATATGGTTGCTGACTAAAATAGTCTCCTAACCCTTTACCTGCTCTCTTTCCAGCAGTAGGCAAGGAGGACAAACATAACAGTTGACCTACACAGTGATGGGTATAAAATAGTTGTATTTAGTCGAGCAACCTTTTTAAAAAAAACATTTAAAAATAGTTTTACTACACTGTGCTTTCTTTTATTTGAGTGATATTATTATCTCTCTTCTTATCCGAGTATAATTTTAGGGTGGTCTACTTTTTGTTCTCTTCTCTCCAGGCGTGGCCCGCCTACCTTTTAGACATAATTTGGATCTCAATTTATAGCAAGATATTTTTTTTCTGAAGAACAGAGACAAAATTGTAAAAATGAAGTGTGTGATGTTAAAATATGCGCCGTTTATCATTCGTAGAAAACATTTATCCTCTTTTACGACTTTATTTTTGTGAGCTCCAACCGGAAGTGTTTCTCTTTTTTTCCTTTGTCTAACTTGACACGTTACACAGTGGATGCCCCAGTGTCAGGCACATGCGCCGGGGTGGCGGTCCGGGAGGCGAGCACCTGAGCTGGAGTGGCCAATAGCAGCACGCAACTTTCGGCTCTCAGGTGGCGGTTTGTGGAGAAGGACGGAGAAGTGCAGATCATAAACGACATCCAAGGTAAAGTTGCGTTCACGTGTGTTTCAGCCAGTCGGGGAGGCAGTGGAGGTGTTTTTTTGTTGTTGTTTGTTTTTGTATACCTACCATACCATATGGTGCTTTGTTGCAGCCAGACTAGATAAAGCATAGCCACGAGTCGTGTTTCGACTTAATGATAACTTTTTTTTACGGATTTAACTTGTAGAAAATCGGGGACATTTGTAGTCGTTTAAAAGTGGGATGAGTTGCTCTTGTTAGAGCTGATTCTTTATCTTTGCCAACTATATCTGCTTCGGTGTGGTATGTTTGCTTTCATGTGGAAAAACTTGCCTTCTTTGTACTAAACTAACTGCAAAAAACCGTCCTCCAAACAGTTTGCTGCTCATTGATGTGTAGGCGCATGCGTGGGCATGGGTGTTTTGCTGAGTGTGTGCGCAGCAGCATGCTGCCCATCCGCCTCCTCCAGGATCTTGGAAGTGGTAATGCTGAGCTGGTCTCTAGAGATCCCATCAGCAGCCAGCCAGGGAGGAGCACTACCATCCTGTTCCTCTGGGACGAAGGAAGGGGGTGGGCCGCTGATGAATGGATGGTTCAGCCTCATTATGATGCAGAGGGATGAGGGGAGGAAAGAGTGGGTGAGATATGGATGGCTTATGACAAGGAGGGGATGCATAGATGGATGAATATGGCCGAGTTAAGGGAGATGGATGACAGTGGGTGTGTGTTTGTGTATACGTTTGAGTGGGAATGTCAGTGGGTGATGGATGAAATGCACACAGAGGTTAAGAGGATGTGTTGCCCTCAGCACACCACTCAGTGCCTACAGATGCTATAAGTTTATGTGGTGACTTCATGTGACAAATGGACGGAGGGAGCGGCGGGTGACTGATAATGAGGGATACTGTGGAGGGAGCACGCCCTGGATGTGATTTACAGCCTAGTGATGATCTCTCAGAAAGCAAAGGCAGGAAGACGGATAGACATTTATTCCACCAGTCATTAACTTTGCCCGTACCGAGACGATCCAAAGTTGCAAAGTGGGCACTGCCAAACAAGACTTGTTACTCGCATCCAAAAAATTTATAAATTAAAAAATTAAACTTCTCAGAGGGCTCATGCTCTTCCTCAATGCACAGACTTTCAGATATCCAGTGTTTTCTGGCAAATCTCTGTTTTTTTGGTAATGTTCTGGAACTGCAGATATAAAAGTTTGCAATTCCAGTCATTTTTAAAGAAAATCAGCTTGTGACCGGGATGAGACAATTTTCTTCTTGATAGGCTTTGACCGGTGAACTATGGGTTGGAAACTGAAAACTCTGATGTCTTTCTGACCAGTAAGCATATTTTACAAAAGTTACTTCCAAGTGGTGCTGACCACAACTGACTTTATCTCGACTCTTAAAGGGAGGGTATTATGTAAAATGAACTTTTTTGAGTTTCATATCATGTTATCATTCAAGATTGCCTACATGCTTGCTATCACAAAGCTCCTCCTTGGAGCTGCAGTTCCCAGCTGAGCAGAGCAGAGCACTTCCCTGCTCAGCTCCATCAGACTAGCAGCAGCAGCACTAGCAAACACCTGGTGGAACTGTGAGTCTGTTGAGCTCAGCATACAAACTGCTTCTCAGTCTAACTCTAAGAACAGTTAACGGTATAATGAGAAGCATTGTTGTGGTGATGTGCTAAAGCGGAGTGTCTGTAAGAGTAGGAGCTTCTTAAAGAGACAGAGGCCAATTTCAAGGCATCAAATTGTAAAGTAAATTTTTTTTAGTTTGATTTATGCAGCATTTTTTATACTAACTGAAAGTAGCATAGTTACTTGGTCTATGTGCCTGGAAAATACATACTACCCCTTTAACTTAATGAGGTCTGAAAGAAGGTTGGCTTTAATTTTTTCTAAATATTGTTCCTACGTTTTGTCATTGTGTTTTTAAAAAGAAACTTTTTGGGCATGTCACAAATTTAAAACGGTGCGTCTTTGACAGTGTATATTTAAAATATATTTTGGAAATGTAAAAAAATAGTTTGATTATTTATAAAAAAGCCAGAGACTGCATCACACTGTATGAGTGAGAAAGAATGACACAATGTTGCTGTAAAAATAAGTTGTTCCTATTGGATACACCTGAATGGATAACCTTAAAAACTCTTTAGCTTTTGATCTGCTGAAATGTGGCTCAGTGGAAAATAGTTTCTTTTTAAGTACTCCCACAATTTTTGTGCTTCCTCTGACTTATTTTTCTCTCGTTGACAATGGAAATGTTAGACATATAGTTTTCCTCCTAAATGTTATGTCATGTTTAGTATTTCTATACAGCAAAATAACATGATCACTTAATGCTGTTATTTTACTGCTCTGCATACTGTGTGCTTTTGTCTTCTTTTAGAATAGTATAATGTTCCTCCAGATTTTCTGAAGGTCTTTTAAAATTTTACTTTTGACACTCGCTGCAGTTTCTCCCATTTTTACACCAGTATAACATCTTTTCCAGAGGATTTTTTTGCACTATGGATCTCTTAGACATTACGACTCCACAGAGAGATGACCTAACCATAACTGACAGCCAGTCAGATAGGCTATCTTAAAAGGATCTTTATGTACTTTTTCACTAACGGCCTGTCACAGTTTGCTCCAATTGCTTTAGCTAAATCTGAAAAATACCAAAGGGGTAGACATGAAACACCATCTTACCACCAGCAAGGTGATTCTCAAATAGAAGATTCCTGAAACTTCAGCACACAACATATCAACTGTAAAGGATAATGAGTCTTTCAAGACTTTTAAGGACATTTTCACATTTCTTGTCTTTTCTTTATGGAGCAAATCTGGATCTACATCCAGCTGTTGTCATTAATAAATATTATAAATGTTGTAGATATTTTCAGCTGTGTCTCACTCACCAGCTTATGCAATTCCTTGCAAAATTACTACTTAGGAATTAGTACTAATTCCCCCAGAGGTTTTCCACATTTTCACACAAACTTTAGTGAGTTTTATTTGAACACAAAGTAGCACATAATCTCTTGTCTTGTAGCAAGAAGGTCCTGGGTTTGCGGTGGGTTCTTGCCAGGTACTCTGACCCCCCATAACACTGCAAGGACATGTGTGTACAGACAATGGATTGCTTTGGAAACGTGGGCCATTGTCCTGCTGGAAGTTGAACCTCCACCCCAGTATGAAACCTTTTTTCTTTCAGCTCTGCGCTGCATTTTGCTCTACCCATTTTGCCATCAACTCTGACTAGTTTCTCTGTTCTTTACAGCAACATCTTGGTAGGTTGGAGTTGAGCAGTGTCATTTTTAGATTAAACAGAGCTCTGTGAAATGTTAGATGTTAGGGTTTTTTCATGATCTCAGAAGGGTAGGGAAATGTATATAATATAGATAATATCTTTAAATATCTGTTATTAGCTTTAACAGCAATAGTAATTTTGAGTGTCTACTGTATGTTGGTTCAAATGTCCACATTGGTGCATTCCTAATACAAATGCGCTCTTCTCTTTTCAGATTTTTTATTTTATATAAAAGCAATAAAAAAAACAGTTTTGCTCTTACTTAAGAACTGCAATTTGTGTTGCTTTATTAAATTAAATTCTGCCAGAACATGTTGAAATTTGTCTTTTATGTGACAAAAATTTCCAAAAATGTAATAATGGGAACATAGCTTTGCTGCTTTCAGAGGAATTAATAAGGCAAGTAGCTGCCAGGTGCTGCCAATTAAAAGCACTTGATTAGCTGATCATCAGCAGGTTTGAGCCCTGCTAGGTAAGACGTTTTGACAGCTTGTGGTGAAAAACAGTGTAGCAGCTGAAAATCTTTCTCATTTCAGCCATCTTGCAGAGAGTTATAAAAGTGTTGATCAGGGCTTGTTTTGAAGCTGACGAACCAGGGAAACTTGACCAAGGTGACCATGAACATATCTGTATTCTGCTGTCAAATGTGGGATCGTCCTCATTCTGTTGTCGTTCAACAGATGGCGCTAGCCCGGGACCTAGGGGTCGGCCAGGAGCAGAGGGACGCGGCCGACCAGAACTTTGACTACATGTTCAAGGTGCTGATCATCGGCAACAGCAGCGTGGGAAAGACCTCCTTCCTGTTTCGCTATGCAGACGACTCCTTCACCTCAGCGTTTGTGAGCACAGTGGGCATCGACTTTAAAGTCAAGACAATCTACAGGAACGACAAGAGGGTCAAGCTCCAGATCTGGGTGAGGTGATAAAGCAAAGGACGCTCTTTGAACTCCACATTAACAGAGACTCGCCCCTAAAACTTGCCTTCAATTATCAGCTGTCTGTGATGTGTTAGAAGGAATAGTAGGACAACTCATTTTAACGTGAAAAAAAATGAAATAAAACTACACATCCATTTTGCTACATTTTTATTTTCTTATTCCTTTCAGTCCTTCACCTCCTTGTCGATCTCTTTATGCTATTTACAAAAGCAGGTGCAGAAGTTCTTGAGTAGCTGCACTTCAAGTTTGAAGAGGATTTGATTCAAACTATTACAAATTAACTTAATGTTGAACAACAAAACCCGTTTTACATTGTTTTATTTCAAGGGAAAGTGTATTTTTTATTTTATTTATTTTTTCTTCCCTGCAGAAATTAAAAAGAAAAATTCAGATAAAGACTGAACACTGCTTTTTATTAGATGTTTTGTGAAAACATTTATTCAGCAGTGTTTCTAAAATTTCTCATCCAAGCAAAAATGCAGAATGCAACCCTAAAGTACATGAACTAAAACAAGTGTATAAAGCTGATGCACTGACATTAGAGGTAAGAGTCAAAACTCAGCAAAACCAGAATGCTGTTTCAAGATTTTGACATGGGAGAAACAGTTTCAGAAAAAAATATTGGTTAAAGACTCCTTCCTGGGGAATATTTCTCTTGTTTTTTTTTTCCCCTCCTATTCCATACACTTCAGTTTTAGTTCTGAGAAAAAGCGAACAACTCTGTTTTAACGACAACATAAACGGATGGGTTTATATATAGGCAGTGACACAAATTTTGTGGTCTAGTTTAAACTGTCAAAGCAGCGTTGTTGTTTAATTTTCTTTTTTGGGGGGTCATTTCCATTTTCGTAAATATTTTAGTCAATTTATCTTCAAGAACTATAACATAATAAGATATAAAACCAGCATACAAGATAAGATAATTTTTTTGTAGTCCTCCTGCTGTGAATCGTCATTAAAGATTTACATTCAGGGCAGAGGCGTTGTCACCTGCTGAGTGAGAGAGCATTTGCTGTAATGGAGGAGTTTCCTTTCATTTTAAAACAAAATGATTATGGAGTTAATGTGACAAATTATATTTTATTAGCATTGGGCGCAACTAATAGTACTAAACACTCTAGCTCTTGAGTGTATTCCCTAGAAAATGCAGATCCCCAAGGTTCAGTATTTTGACCAAAGTTGTTTATCTTATACAGAAATGATATATGTAAGATTTCCAAAACACTTAATTTTGTTTTATTTGCAGATGATACAAACATTTTTTGTACAGGTGAAAATTTATGCCAGCTTTGGATAGAAATTAATTTAGAGTTATGTAAATTGAAAAAGTGGTTTGATATTAACAAATTATCACAAAATTTAGTTAAAACTAAGTTTATGTTATTTGGGGATTGTAAAAGGCATAGTGATTTATACATAATAATTGATCACGTGACTGTGGAGAGAGTGACTGAAATTCGGTTTTTGGGGGTATTGATTCATAATAAAATCTGTTGGAAACCTCATATTAAATACGTTCAATCTAAAATAGCTAGAAGTATTGCAATTCTCTCTAATGCTAGAAAATTTCTAAACTCCTCTGCCCTTCATATTCTTTGTTTTTCACTTATTTTGCCATATCTAACTTACTGTGTGGAAGTTTGGGGTAACA
The DNA here is from genome assembly GCF_003331165.1 of Xiphophorus hellerii. Taxonomy (NCBI): domain Eukaryota; kingdom Metazoa; phylum Chordata; class Actinopteri; order Cyprinodontiformes; family Poeciliidae; genus Xiphophorus; species Xiphophorus hellerii. The sequence goes on along the minus strand of NC_045676.1, from coordinate 11,072,857 downwards.
CTTACAAAACTTCACTTCAACCATTATGCACATTACAGAAAAGAGCCATTTGAATAGTTCACAAGGTTGATTTTTATTGTCAAACCAACAATTTATTTTTAGATTCTTATTTTCTGAAATTCCCAGATTTGGTAGAGTTTCAAACTGCACAGTTTATGTATAAAGTTAGAAACAAATTATTACCAGGAAATATTCAAAAATTATTTACTGATGGAGTGTGACTGTGGAGAAAACCTCAACTTCAGAACTTTGTATGTTTGAACAACAATGAAAAGAATGTGCATTTCTGTCATTGGAGGGAAGATCTGGAATAAACTCACTAAAGAGCTGAAGCAAAGTCCAAGCATGAGATATTTTAAGAAAAGACTTAAAATGGTTACTATTCAAAAGTATAAGGATGAACAGGGGTGATGAATTTGGCTGAGAATTACAGCACTGTGGATGACTTGTGCAATTGGGTGCAGGGGTGTGTATGTGTGTGTAAATATATGTGGGTGTGTAAATAGGTGAATATTATTTATGTATATATACAGGTAGATGCGTGCGTATATATATATATATATATATATATATATATATATATATATATGGGTGTATGTATTACTTTCATTTGGTTCAGGAAAACTTATTATAGTTATTATTGTTTTATTGTTTTGGAAAGGATACTAGAAATAGGAAGACTACTTATGCTATGAATTAATGAATGGAAAAGGGGTATGATTATATAAGTTAAACTTCATACTCCTTTTCAGACTTACAGTCACCGAATAAGTGGTGTATTTACATGTAGTTGAGTATGTAAATTTGATAGTAAGGTATTGTATTTACACTTGAATGAAAGAGACACTTTTACATGAAAGTCTTTATTATTATTATGTTTGTTGGTGATGTGTCTGTCTGAAGTAAATTATCATCATCATCTTTGTCAAAACTGAGTTTTCCAGCATGATCCCTAACAGAGACTGAAAGCTGAAACGGGTAACAAAGAGCACCTTTGCTGTGGTGTCTTCCCGTCTCTTTGCCGTTTCTCGCTCTTTTCCGCCTGAGTGACAGTAGACATGCTGTGGAAAACTGTTTGTTTTTACTTAATAGCTTCTCAAATCTCTGAATTCCTTTTAAAAACTATTAACATTGAAAATAGCTAACTAAAGTCTTCTTCACTCAGTTACAAGCTCTGCACTGAAGTATTGTAACTGCACTCAGCATTGTTGGCCCATGTAAAAGCGAGTCGTACAGCCGACCCCTATGGCGCCATCCTGGACCCCCTTCAGTTGCGTTTCCACAAGACAGTGGTGCTGCTGTCACACAACATGGTTCATTGATTGGGTCAGAAGGACAGGAAAGCATCACTGCTTGCGACAAGCAAGTGCGACATAAGTGGCGCGTCACTTTTGTCACCTCACTAGTAAATTGCCACATTTAAGGTTTGGGTTTAACCCCTCCTGGCCAGACAGAGTTAAACTAACTCCCGAATAAGCCAGACAATATTATAGCTTACTGATCCGCACCAACCCGATAGTTTGACAAATTAAAGCGCAACTGTGCCATTTTCTAGCAGTTTGTACCTTTGATGGCAAGTGGGCATTGACAAGTTTCAGGCATTTTGTAGTCTTGCAGCGAGGTTCTCTTAACATAAAAGAAGAATGACATTTTAATGACTATATTGGATTTGTTTGCATCATTTTGTGAAGAGACTTGTATCCTACAAGTAGTAACTGGAAATATTAAACCAATATTTTATTCTCTGTCTAGAATTGCTTTTCAGGCCCAGCCAAACATTTCTCAATTTTTCTTAAGTTCTGTGTCTCTTTGCCTTTTCTGTAGGTAGGGGTAAACTACATCTTTGACAAATGAACATCAGGTGATGTACTTGATTACTGCAGAATCATAATTTCTTTATATGCATAAAGTGCATGCCAAGCAATTCCACTGTCTCCTAGTGTAAAACACTAGGAGACAGTGAAGAACAGAAATAGCTTTTGTTGCCAAAAACTATTCCTGAAGTGTTTTTGCAATTATGTTGCCCATTAAAACATTGCTGTCTACATTAGGAAGAGATTATTTTATGTGTTTGCTGTATATTTTACCTTGTAGATGTGCATTTCATGTTCACATTAGGCTAAGCAATGAGCCTTGAAAGAACAGTTGCGGATTGAATTCTCAGAAAGCATTTTTTTTTCTTATTGATGACATAAAATATCTTGTTTAAAAGACAACAAGATTGACAGTCTCTGTGTCAGCAAAACGGGGCACAAAAAGCTGCTGTCTCTGTAGTGTCAAAACTGTAATTTACTTGAGATAATTAATAGCACTTACCTATGGGTGAGAAGTTTTTTAAATCCGTCAGTCTCTGCCGACGGAGTAGCAGAACGAGTAGAGCTTTCCATTGTTTGCCCTCTTATGTGTCGCTGCCTGTCATGAATTTAAAGTAATTTCTCTCGCTCCAGAGCTAATGACAGTTGATGTTTAACATTGTCCCCAGACGGCAGGCTTCATGAAAGATGCATGGGTTTGAGCTGCCGGAGCCCAATGTGCTTACTGCGCAGACTGACACCGGGGACAGATCTATTACTGAATGTTAGTGGAAGGCAAGGACTCCCATCTGATAACTGCACTAAATCTTATGTTCTGGGTGTTATACTTTCCTCTGACATAAGGAAAGTTCAGCAGAAAAAACACTTTGCAACAGTGATGCAACACCACATCAATATCCAAACTTTTATTTACCAGCTGATCCTTGTTTTCTGTGTCGTTTTATTGTATTTTTGTCCTAAAATCAGAGGGATGTGATTGTGCGATTGTTAGTATTTATTTAAATGACATTCTCGATTCTTACCAAGAAATCCTGTGTTTGCAGGACACGGCGGGGCAGGAGCGCTACAGGACCATCACTACAGCGTACTACAGGGGAGCCATGGGATTCCTGCTCATGTATGATATCACGAGCCAGGAGTCCTTCTGTGCGGTGCAGGACTGGTAAGGACTTCTTTCAGAGATAGTTAGATTTAAAAAAAAAAAAAATTATTGACGGCTAAAACCCCTGTGTCAGCTGAATTTAGCAATATAAAACAACTCAAACTGGCCATGTTTCTAGCCAAAAGAAACAATACTAACACTCCATACTTTCACATGAGACCACAGCATTTTATTGCCATCTGCCAGGTTTAATAAGCAAGCCTAAGCTGGTTATTATTTAGCTGGAAAATTTTCTAAACAACTACAAAGCCAAAATGGCACAAAACGGCTTTAGACAGAATCAAGAAATCTTAACACCTGTAGGGTGAACAAGAACGACTCAAGGAGGTCAGGGGGAATGATGCCAGACTGAACTACCGTAACTTTAGCATAGTAACATGAACATTGTTTGACTGCAGAAATAAAGACAAACCTAACAAAGAGTTTAACAGAGATGTTTAATATTTATTATTATACAGTTGTACCCCACAAATGTAAAGGTTTTCAGTTGTTTTGTTTTTTTCTTTTCATAAAAACAACTCAAATGCACTGTGCATATGCCTCAGGATGACTTCCTCCACAGTTGCATTTGACGGTTTAAAAGTCTGCTAGTGTTTCACGGCTTTTCTACGAACTCACTGTGATTTGCCATCTGTCTACTGTAGGGAAGGGATCATCTTACGCTTTCCTTTCACATCATATAAATTGAGCCACAAAGATCAAGTGCCCTGTGGGCTTTCAGAGCATGAAGCTGGGGTTGTGTTACCAAAAAAGTGCGGCTCACAACTTGCAGCATTCACCTGAGCAATATGCCTTAAATATGTTTAGGGGGATTTTCCTTTCATCTAACTGAGCTGATTGTTATACTTGCAATAAAAATGCATTCATAGATTTAAATAAAAATGATTATTATTGATGCAGATTGGTACATCAGTTTTTGCTGATAAACATGTTTTTCAAGTTAGATGACCTTTGGGATAATTAATCTCTTTGCTTTGCACACACCTTTTGTACCTTTATGTACGACATGTATCGCGCAAATTGACATTAAGTGAAATGCATCAAAAATTAAAGTTCAGTTATTATTTTTTTAAGTTGATGTTTATAACTCATTGAAATTATGCCAAGTTAATTGACCGAGTAATAATTTTCTTAAAGAAAAAAATCTTGAAACAAACACCTGCTTGTTGTGACATTAATAACAACATGCTTATTGGTACAGGTGCAAGGCTCCCAATAATGTCTGAACACCAGAGTTTATGTTCCTTGCTAGACTGATAAATGATTACAGCTGCTCAGCTGCTGTTGTTTGGAAGTGCGCCTGCTTTTGGTGAGTGAAAAGCAGTTAGACAGGCAGCTGTAATGCATACAAAATCTGGTTTGAAATGTTATTTCCAGATGAACAGATGGAAAAGATAGAAACCTACAGTTTTTCTATAACTTTATAAATCAATCGGCTGTAATTGAGTCTGCACAGATGTGCAGAAGTTCCCTGTATTTCCAACCTACCAAGGAAATTCAGCTCCACTGTCACGGATAACTCACCTTATGTTAACTTATCTCAAAAGTCTTCTAATCTCATTAATTTGAGATCTAGGGTTGTTATCAATTGAAGACCAATAATAGTCTAAAGCTAAAACTGCAGCTCTTTCTTTAACCCCCTGCCACCTCCCAAAACAACAACTGTTCACAATTAACTCACCCTGGTCAATGTCAAAATGTGCTAAAATAGCAATAGAAGTTTATTGTACACAAATCAGTGTGATTAAATAGAGCTAAAAATTACAACATGTCTCGCTATGTTCTGAGTTACTGGCAGCTTAGATTGTTAGATTTTTAAACTTTTACTTCAGCCCCCAATTCTGTTGGCCACTTGTAATTGTCCAAAGGTATTTTTAAAGAAATTGATGAAAAGTTTCAAAATTAACACGTCCTGGTATGTTAATGAGCACAAAATGTTAGCATTTGCTCACTTAAATCCAGTTGGGGGGTAAAGTTTATGTTCGGTTTATAACGAGTCATCTTGAGATGTCAGATTTTGGTATAGAAAATAAATAAATTAGCAACACACAAATATACATGTTTTACAGATGTGTAAAAATGAGATATTTGATTTTAAATGGACAAAGCAAACAAAACAAAGGATATGTTGGAAAGCACTCATTACCACTGTTAAATATAGTAGAGGTTCTGTGATGCTGTGGGACCGTTTTCCTTCCAAAGCCACTGGAAACTCGCTGCAGAGCATAGCATTGCAAACTCTTTAAAATACCAGCAGATTCAAAACAACTGATTGACATTTCCAGAACACTGAAAATGTTTTGACGGACACAAAACTTTTTTTTTTTCATTGCCTAAATCCTTTTGAGAAATACTATGGGCATAGAGGAAGGGTCAAAGGTCAATTTCTCTGCATGCTCTAACCTTGTAAAATGCTACAAAGGACTATGATGACTTCTTAGTAACAGTACTTTGTATTAAGATCATACAAAGTACTGTATGATGTTAATACAGTACTGATGTATTAATGACTATGTATGTCATAGTGGCACTGATGTAAGTGTATTAACAAATTTATTTTCAGGCTTTTTATACATAAATGCCAATATATGTCTGTAGTAACTTGTCCTTCTAGCTGGTGTTAAATAAATTTTAAGGTAGGTGAAGCAGATATCAGTGCAAGTGTTATTAAATTGGGCCTTACTTCCTAAATAAATGATTAGTGACCCTTAGTTACTCTGTTCATTGCCAGATTTAAATAGTTCTAAAATAAAACCACATTGCCTCATTGTTTGAAATCAACTTTTCTTCAGTGTACATGTTGGGTCAGCGGTAGAATAATTGTGAAAATGTTCTGGCTGTTTCCCAGGGCAACCCAGATCAAGACTTACTCCTGGGACAGCGCTCAGGTCGTGCTAGTGGGCAACAAGATGGACTTGGAAGACGACAGACAAGTCCCAAAAGCAGATGCCCAAAGAGTGGCTACAGAGCTTGGTAATAACACACACCCCAACACGTGTACACACATGCATGTTGCATTTGTTTTTATCTAATCTTGCAAGAGCACTCAGATCACCCGTCTGTCACTTGATGAGTTTTGATTAATCTCCCCTTTATACTTATTTGTCCACAGGTTTTCAGTTCTTCGAAGCCAGTGCCAAAGATAACATCAACGTGAAGCAGGTCTTCGACAAGCTGGTGGACCTTATCTGTGAGAAGATGAACGAGAGTGTCAACGGTTACACCAGCCAGCCAGTCAATCAGAAGGGGGACACCTTGAAGGATAAGCCTGACACGAGTCAGGGAGGCTGTGCTTGCTGATAGACGATCGGCGGCAACGGGAGCAGTTCTCTCGACCAGTTTCACTTCATACACCTAAGCAGATGAACTCCATTGGATTTTTCTCCTCATCCTTGAGGTGGTTCGAAAGATCCCTCATAATTTCCTCAGACTGTTATCCAATAAAGCCAAAGAGCTTCCTCTCTGCCTTTCTTCATAACATCCCTGCTTTAACAGTTTCCTGTAGGTGACAGCCCCTGTTGCAGTTGAGGAAGTGAACCAGATCAGCATGGATTTACTTGTGTTGCATTGCCCTCCTATGGCCATTTTGTGTAAATGCACCACTAAAAAGGCCTAAGTTTGAAGATTCCTGAAGGTTGAGGCCAAACTCGTATATGGAAGTCCTTATAACAGGTGCGCTTATTGTGTAAAAAGTATGTAACTCTTTGCTTTGAAAAGATGCCATCACCTGCCTCTATTTAACTTATTTTTGTCATGTGTGTTTAACGATTGTCACTGTACTGTTTCATTTGTCGGATTTCTAGCCTCTTAAAGTTGACAATAAAAAAAGCTGTATCTGTGCATCATGTCTCTTAGTTTTACTTTTGTGAAGTACTTCCATACTTTTTTTTCAACTTTACAACAGGAAAGGGGCTAAAATGATCTGAAATACTTTAAAATTGGATCCCAAAACCAGAAAAAAATATGTACTGAAGTGGTTACAATTATCTAAGAAGACCTTGTAATGCATAGAGAAATGAAATGATGCAACATTTTCTGAACTGATGCTGTACATTAAGAATAAATAAAATTACTAAATAAGTGAAAACAGGTGTAAAACACTGGTCAACAGCATAATTCGTAAACGATTCATGCTGTGGTGAACACCAGTGTGAAAACATAGGTGTTCAAAACAAATTTTAAGAAAAGACAGTGAAAGAGCCTGTCTACTACATAGAGACAACCAGTTTTTTAACAACCAACGGCAAAAACCCAATCACCTCAGTCTTGTCTTTGGAACAATCTAGAGCAGCTGGTCTGCTGACGTCGGAGACATCGAAAAACAAATTAAAGGATTTTAAAATCAGCTTTGTAGTACGCAGGAAGCCAGTACAAAGCAGGACAGAAGGGAGGTGTGACTGATCTGCATTTTCAACAAGCTGAAGACAAGAGAGGAAATCCTTTCTGTCACCAAAATACATGTGAATAAAAGCATAAATCATGATTTCAAAATTTTGTCTGTTGATTTTGGCAATTAAGATTTTTTATTTTTTTTTACTACAGATTTGACTTGTGTCAAATTTAAAGTCACCATTTAATTTCACTTCCAGATTAGAGACAGTGAGACTTAAAGCTTTTCTTCCAAAATCAATCTGTATTTATCTCTCTCTATCCATCTTTTCTTTAAGTCTAGTCAGACTCCCTGCCCCAGCTTAACCCTCTGATACATGAGAGACTGACTACACAGTCTTTGGTGAGTGGGTCTTTTTTGACCGGGTTGCAATAAGTGTGCTTTTATGCTACTTTTGTCATTTTGATTCAAAATAATGTTTCGTATAATACTTTCCACTGTGTTTTATTTCACACAAGAATTATTTCATGTTTGAAATAGTTTCCTTTTTCACTTTTTTAAATGTTTTTAGAACAATATGTAGAACATTTGTGACACTTCGTAGAACATTTTTAAAACAAAATGACAACAGCAATTTTACAACAGCAATGCTGAAATGTCAATAATGAACAATGTCAACATCTATTGTGTGTGTGTGTGTGTGGGCATGGGGGGGGGGGGGGGGGGTGCGAAAGAGCACATTTCTTGAAACTAGCTAGCTAACCAAGCACACTAACATTACTGTCTGCATTCTATTATGCTATATGTGTCACGCATGTGAGTGTATGTATGTGTGCATCCATCCATCCTTCTTTTTTTCTTCCTTCCTTCCTTCCTTCCTTCCTTCCTTCCTTCCTTCCAAGAACCAACCGTCTCAGAGACAGTTTCTACCCAATAGCAATAACAAAACTAAATGCAATCAAAAACAACCATTAGTCATCATGAATGATGTATGTGAGAATGTGGCTATTCTTATTTATTAGTTTTTTTTTGTTTTTGTTTTTTGTGTGTGTGTTTTTACCAGTTATTTGTTATTTCTCACATTGTGTGTGAATTGTGAGACAGTTATTTTGTGTTTTTAAGCATATGCACTGACTGATGGCACTTTTTAAATTTCGTTGTTCTTGTGACACTGACAATAAAGATTTATCTTATCTTGTCTATCTTCCTTCCTATTTTCGGCCGCTTGTATCCGTGACCTCGTTCTTTCGGACATGACCCAAAGCTCATGACCATAGATGAGGGTAGGAACTTAGATCAACCGGTAAATCGAGAGCTTCGCTTTTTGACTCAGCTCTCTCTTCACCACGACAGACCTGTACAGCCCCCTCTTCACTGCACCACTCCGCCTGTTGATCTCCCGTTCCATTTTTCCCTCATTGCTGAACAAGATCCCGAGATACTTGAACTCCTCCAATTGGGGCAGGACATCCTCCCCGACCCGGAGAAGGCACTCTATTATTTTCCAGCTCATTTATTTATGCATTTATTTATATAGCTATGAATTTTTATTTTATTTATTGAGATGATAAAAGAAAGAACCTTGAACACATTGATCAACAGGTTTTCCATACCATTCAACACACTCTATCTCCCTTGGTTTTCTTATCCAGGGTGTCAGACACAGAGACCCCCCCACACACACACCCACACCCACAAATAATACCTTCTTCAAAGTTAGCCAACACTAGTTATCTAACCAACTAGCTATTATTACCGCCTTCCTTTATAGGCGGTGATAAAGTATAGGCGGTAATGATAGCTACTTGGTTAGATAACTAGTGTTGGATAACTTTGAAGAAGGCTAATATGTTGATTTGTGACAATATCGCTGTCACATTACTCATGATTGACACACACATACACATTTGTGAGGTAAAAAATTTACATAATAATTATTTGTAAAAATTCTTGCTGTGTAAAATATTATTATTCAGGGGTGAGACTCAGGACTCAGTGTGTATGGTTTACAAAAAAATGTTTTCCTGACAGTTACAGTTGGTAAGAAACAAAGATTCCCATTAAATTCCATAGGAAATGAATGCGGGTCATTTTTGACCCACTTACGGAAGAATGGGGTAGTAATATAAAACATGATATTTCTGAAAATGTATAAAAGGTAAATTAAAAATTTGAATTGCATGATATCAGTAACATATTTTTTGAGGAACACCTGGAATATGAAATGATGAAAACTTTTCATTACAAAGATATTGCAAGAAAGATGACCTTACCGGGTCAAAAAGGACCCACTTACGCATTAGAGGGTTAAGAAAAGCATCATGGTGTGTTCAAAAAGATTTACGGTGTTTAATACTGGCCTCATTTGAGCAGAGCTCCTTCTTCCACATGTTTGCTGTGTCCTCTGCATGTCTTGTGACAAACTGTAAACATTACCTCTTATGATTTTCTCTCAACAATGGCTCTCTTCTACATGTTCTTCTTTAAAGGCCATGTGTGTTAAATACAGGTTTGTGCCATCCTCTATTTGTGGGTGGATTGAACAATGCAAACCTCTGAGGCCTTCACAGAACAGCCACATTTATACTGGGATGAAATTATTGACAGTTAGATTCAGGTGATTTCTGAAGACAGTGAATTTCTCTAGATTTCATTTAGAGGTATCAGAGCAAATGGGACCGAATATGAACGTATGTCACACTTTCCAGATTTTTATTTGTAATAAATTTTCCTTCCACTTCACAAATGTATATTGTCTTATTTGTTTTAGTTTGAGGCATTTTTATCAATTACATGTGTTCGGTCAAATAGTCGTAAGAGTTATACTTCTGTGAGATATCTCTGTTCCATTTCTCCGCCTTGTTCACTGGTCTGGTTGCAGTTTCATTTATCATTTATCGTTGCATGAAATAAAACAATCAATCAAGCTCTTCATTTATTGCAAAATGTTTCCATGACGTATTCACATCCGTAATTAACCTCTGATACAACAAGTTGTCAAGTCATATGACTTTTTCCGAAAAGATTTCTAGTTTTCATTCATTGGAGTTTACATCCACATTTAGTTTTAAATCGAAGTCAAATTGTCTTAAATGTTAGAGTTGCTCAACATGCTGTTTGAAGTTAGTTTGATGATGAATTGTTTAGAAAAGTTTGGATCATAAAAGCATATTCAAGGTGAACTTTGGTCAGAAGGAATCTATCCTTGTCATGCTATCAGATTAAAAACATTTCCTGATGACATATAGGGCACTAACTCCAGCTTACAAGTGTGTGTTTGTGTGTGGGGGTGTGTGTGTGTGAAAGCCGTTGTCGATAAAAGGACGGCCATAAGCCTCACTGAGTACACACACCTGAAGTATCAGACCTCAACGGACACACAGTCATCTCAGCAGTACAGGTACGAACTTATGCTTTATTGCACCTTTTGCCAAAATAGTTATCTGGGCAGAACCAGGATAGATTTGACATTTTTAAGAAAATTAGCTACATTTTAGTATAAAAAGTCAAAGAAGTGAAGAATTCTTTATTCAATATTTTTAACCGTAGCCAATATTTTGTTCCATAGTTTGATCATTTGATGCAAGATTGTGCTTTTCAGTCATAGACAATCTTTTTATTATTTTCTCTTTTTTATACTATATAGTCCCAACCAAATGAAGATACAAAGTCCAATGCTCTTTTCTTAAACAGAAAACACAATAAAAAAACAAGTGATTTATCAAACTTTTACATTTTGGTTAAAAGAAATAATAAAAATATAGCATGTCCACTGGATAAAACTGTCCTCTTGTCTCCACTGAAGGCAGTCAGGCAAGCGTTAGTTTTCCTGCTGTCATATGAGCGTTTTATTGCCTGTTTTGATAAGGAAGGGCCAAAAAAAAATCTTCAATAACCATTAAACTGAGCTCAACCGGGAATAGGCAGAGGAATAAATTGGGCAATGTTAGGTTCAAGGGTGAATGAATATTTTTATGATGCTTTTGTTCCAGGAAGATATCAAAGCTTTTTTGTTAGAACAAAGTGCCATTTGGACCCATAAACCCTTGGAAACAGTTAATTAGAGAAAGCTAATGTCAGTTATCAACTCTGAGAAATCATGGCAATGCTTTCTCAACTGTACAGAACATGAGCTACCACCTTTACATGCTTCCATAAATTACTCTGGCACACTAGGAAGTTATAAAAGCAATATCTAAAATGTGTTTAGACATAAGGGGAAAGGTTGCAGGTAAATTTTACATGCTGTGATAAATCCGGGCTTAACATACACCATTTACAGTCAAGTGACTTAAAATAAAGTATTGATTTTTCAGCTTAATGCTTAAACCGAAACCGTGCCCCATGCGAGAAAGAAAAACTTGCAATATTTAAAGAAGATTAGAATCCTCCTCTCTGCTTTTTTGTAGTTTGCCGGGGTTAATGTTTGACAGAGCTTAATCCTATTTGACGCATTCTGTGTCCACCTGTGCCTCACCCTGTTCATTTCAAGTAAAAAAAAATATATATCTGTTAAAATACCTGATCTGTTCATGCTAATCTTTTTTGTTTTTGTTTTTCTCTTCTTTTCACTAGCCCAAATCAGCCAAGATGTGTTGCACAGGTTTCCTTAAAGTCATGATGTTCATCTTCAACGGTGCCATCTTTGTAAGTTGGGAAAAGAGAAAAGTGTTACTTCTTTTCTGTGAAACTTCTTCTCTTGTGTAAACTGTAGCGAATAACACCCCCCACTGTCAGCAACACTATTATACGGCATCATTTTACCATCTTACATTTGCGTATTGCATCCTGTGGAAGATATTCAGCGACTCTTTGCTGGGTTTGAAATCTGATCGGGTTGAGGAGTTAAAAAAATTTTTTCCACAAAATTAGGTGGTATGTTGTAGAGAAACCATGACAAATCCTGTCATTAACTCTTTGATATGACAAAATTCTCAAAAAATACCACATTTGATAAGAATAGTTATTGAGTAATAATTTAGAATAGTTGGATTTTCCCAACATGTCCAGGATGATCATCATTTACATCACAGGTGTCAAACTCCAGTCCTCAAGGGTCACTGTCCTGCAGTTTTTAGATGTGCCACAGGTACAAAACACTGGAATGAAATGGCTTAATTTCCTCCTCCTTGTGTAGTTAAGTTCTCCAGAGCCTTGCTAATGACCTAATTATTCTATTCAGGTGTGGTGCAGCAGAGGCACATCTAAAAGTTGCAGGACACCGGCCCTTGAGGCCTGGAGTCTGACACCCCTGATTTACATGTTCTCTCATTGTTTGCTTGTTTCTGCTCCTCTAATGCTCTTGTTTCTCTTGGCTCGTTCAGTTGGCAGGTGCGGCCATTTTGGGAGTTGGTATATGGGTGACGGTGGACAGCGACTCTTTGCTGGCTTTGGTGGACAAAGTGGTCGAGTTGCCAGAAGATGTCTTCCAGCTGAACTATGTAGGCTATGTGTTGATCGGTGTGGGCGCTGTGCTTTTGATCATGGGCTTTCTGGGATGCTGCGGCGCCATCAGAGAGAGCAAGTGTATGCTGCTGACGGTGGGTAATCATTATTAACACACTTGCATAGAATATAAATTTATCCGCTGTAAAGAAAAAATATATATAATATGTAAAACTATTTATTTTTGCTAATTTCTCTAAAACATATTGTATTGTTTGCCTCCCTTTAGTTCTTCAGTCTCGTGCTGATCATCTTCATCATCGAGGTTGCAGGAGGTGTGGTGCTGTTCGTCTTCAACGATGAGGTAAGAGACTGTGGAATGTAAACCAGGACATTGCTGGTCTTAAATTTTACAGATCAGATCTTTTTTTAAAAGCAAATAACAACAATGTATCACTATTTATTTTTCATTCTCAGGTTGATCAAATCTTTGACAGCATAGAAAATGAAGTAAGGACAGACATTCAAACAAACTATGGAAATGAGAATGATATGACCCAACTCTGGAATACAACCATGGAGCAGGTACTGAATTTATTCCTTTTGTCAGGCATTTATTTATTGTGGTAAAATATGTTCCACCGAGGCAATGAAGGAGATGTGTAATTATTATTATTTTTTTATGTATCTTCAGTTTCAATGCTGTGGTTACAAGAACTACACAGATTTCGAAGGCTCCCCTTTCAACAACGCTGGAGATAGATACCCCTCACCATGCTGTTATGGCGCATCACCATGCACTTCAAATGCAGCACAAACAGCGGTATGAAACCAACTCATTTCTGTTTTCTGTTAGCTTCTTATTCAAATACAAAGGAGATCTATCTCTCAGGTCTTTCCTCATATGAAACCAAATGTTTCCCTTTCAGAACATTAAAGGTTGCTTTGTTAAGCTGTTGGAGCTGTTGGAGGAAAACTCTGCGATCATTGCTGGTGTAGCTCTAGGAATAGCTGCCCTTGAGGTACAGTATGGCACTATTTAATTTGATTTATGTTTGACTATTTTTTTATTATAAATGTACCGAGTAGAGATGTTTAAAAATGGTTGGAATACTAGTGAATTTGATCAACCGATAATGAATTTTCTTTGATTACAGATTGCTGCAATGGTGGTTTCTATGGTTCTCTACTGCAATGCTGGCAAAAAGGGATAGTGATTCGCCCTTGGGATGATAAAAAAAATAATGGAAGTAAAAAGGGACTTTTTATGTAAAAAGTTTTTCTGATATTTAATTCAAGCAGGTTGATTCAAACATGAACAGATGACACTCTTTATGCAGTGTTATCACTCTTTATGAGCACTAAAATATAGAAGGAATACTAATATGTTGTGCATTTTAAAACTGCTTGTTTATATTTATTCTGTGATTTATTTAAAGTTTTAGGAAGCCTTTACCTCCACTGATGTTTTGTGCTGATGTATTCCATATTGAGATGTAATGATGCACATTGAGGTGACTTCTGTTGAGCTTTTATGTGTGTTTTATGTTACTCACATTTATGGCACTAATAGAATGCATTTATTTTGTATTTTTAATTATGTAGGAACGGTGAATGAAACTTTGTCTTGTTTGAGAAATGTGATTTATTTTCTCTGTGTAACATGTTTGTGCAATAAACATGAAGAACATAACACATTAGTTGATTTCTGAGGTTAAGATATCTTCCAGCTGCTGCACATGTCTGATTTCGCACAAAACAAGCAATTCAGTTAATAATTTTGCTAATAAGAGGACAACCTCTTGCTAAGGTTTCACATAAATCCACTTGTTACCAGTATGATTTTTATATTGGGACTATTATTTTTTACTTATGACTCTACATCCATGTTTGAATTTATTGTGGAGGAGATGTCATCTGAAAAGCATTTGCTCCAAAAACAAAATTTTCCAAAATATATGAAACTTGCAGATTTCCAAAATGGCATGGCAAATGTCTTTTGCAAAAAAAAAAAAAAATGGTTAGAGGAAACAAAGACTGAGCTTATTAGCCTCAGTGACATGAAAGTTTTGATAGATTTAACGTGAGGAAAACGTGACGTTAAATTTCTCATGTTCTCCTGGACGTTCCTTTTTACAAAAAAGGAAAACACGGTCAAATTAGTGCAAATGTGCATAGTATCGATCTGGACACTGTTAAGTGTTCATCAGAGGAGCAGCCTGGGGGAAGAAACTGTCTCTGTGGTGGCTGTTTTTTATGTAAATAGCACTCTGCAATGCTGGCCTGAAGGTAAACGACAAAGCAGTTTGTATCCAGGATGTGAGGAGTCTCCAGAGATGCTAGCTGCCCTTTTCCTGACCCCAGACCTGCACATGTCCTGGATTAAAGGATGGTCAGCCCTGATGATTTTCTCTGCAGACCTAATTGTGTGTTGCAGTCTGGTCCAGTCCTGTTTTGCAAATGAGCCAACCCTCACAGTGATCAAGAAACACAGGATAGACAGAATAATGGCATTGTAGAAGATGACCAGCAGCACATGTGGTGGGTTGTACTGCTTCTTGAGGTGCATCAGGAAGTAAAGTCTCTACTGGGCCTTTTTCCAAACAGTGGTGTGAGAACCATCTCAAGAAGTAGTTTTAAAACTATGGAAGTTGCTACAAGTATAGCCATCACTCTGAAACTCACATCTTCATTTGTTTCTTTAAATGTACAAATTAAGACTCCATACATGCTACTTATCAGTGTATGTAAACTTCTGCTCAAATACTGAAGAAAATACCTGAAATCCTTTTTTACTGCACCAAAACGTTAATCCTGTTGCTCTGATATTAGTGAATCTCATGCACAATGCATACCATGTTTACTGTACCATAATCAGTGTACTAAAACCTGAAACTGATATGGAAAGATTTACAGTTTCCCACAGTATAATATAATTATGACACACACTCAAGACAATGAGGTCAGGGAAGCAAAGGGCACTTTGAGGTGAAAGATCGGATGCCGTGTAGATTGTTGATTAGATCTGCAACTCCTCCTGTCTTTAGCACTATAGGGTTAGACACTGAACATAATTATTGTGACACAGGTGAGCTCTTTCCACATGGTCCATAAACAAGAAGCAAACACAATAAAATGACTAAGCAGCAATGGAGGAGCACATTCCATTAATACTTTATGGATGTGTTTCCATGTTTTTATTATTTCTATGTGATTGTATTTCATAAATTTATGTCGAACTGATGAAGGGTTTTATTCTTGGAATATGTTACATGGATGGAGCCTCTTCTTGAGGTTATAAACAATTTATTTTAATATGTTTGATCTGTATTTTAATGGTGCAAAATAAACTAAGTTAAGCTAAAAACTAAAGAGCTAATGGTTGTCAAATGCAAGTTAAAAAGATTTTTATATTATTATTATTATTGTTGTTGGCATGCATGCATTATTTCAAGAAGTACTAGAGACATGCCAAATGGCCTTTCTAAATATGCAGTCTAGAGATGTGCCAACTGGCCTGAAGGATTTTATCTAGCAGGTGCTTTTGTTCTGTAAATAAGGCCATTACCTTATAAGTACCCTGGTAATGGCCTCAACGCATCTCACAGTTGCACAATTGTTCCTTAGACTTAGACTTCGACTTAGACTGACTTTGTTGTCATTTTGCATGCACAGGGTGTATACAGAACGAAATTTCGTTGCATACGGCTCAGGACAATGTTTGAGGTTCCAATGTTGTGAGTAAAATAAAATACAGTATAAAATATGAATATAAATCTAAATATAAAATATAAAGTGCAGGACTGACAGTAAAATAGAAGTTATTTAGCTCTGTACATGTGCAAGGTATAAAGTGGAGACCAGTTTTTGAGTGCAGTCCAGTTAAGAGTTCAGCAGTCTGATGGCAAGTGGGAAAAAGCTGTTTCGGAACCAGGTGGACCTGCACCGGATGCTGCGGAACCTCTTTCCAGAGGGCAGCAGGGAGAACAGTCCATGGTGGGGGTGTGAGGGGTCACTGATGATGTTTCGGCCTCAGGACACGCATCCTGCATCGATGGTTGACCTGACACTTCGCCCTTTTGCCTGAGCTGGGTGTGGAAGGTTGTTGCCGAAGCAGTTTCTCCTTGTGTGCCTTCTTCTCACTCACATGAGAGTTACCGAACTCTTTTGCAAGCTCAACCAGGAAGTCCACCCGTCTCTCCTGCACCCCAATGCATGCCTGATAAAGCACATGTGCATTCAGTGCTGCCATGTCAATCATGTTTGCCAGGTTTGCTGACCAGCTGTCACATAGTGATGGAACCTTGGTCACCCCCCGCAAGATTATGACTGAAATAAATGCCATTAGTTCTTGTGAACTAAATAGGTGAAGCAGTCACCTATTTATCCTCCACAGCACAAAAGGCTGCATGCAAATTTGCATGTGCAAAGTCTCCCAGGTTTCTTTTGCTTACACTTTTTGCATGATTTTTTTGAGGTGGATCAACACAATTAATTTGGTTAGTTTATTTTTAAACTGTCATTTTAAACCCACTTAGCTTTATTTAAAAGAAAAACATTACTAATTTCTTTTAGAAAAACCTTTGCATATTTCTTGAAACAGATTGTATGTTTTGCAAACTCTATGTACATTTGGCAAAATGACCTGGATAATGCAGCACAACATCATGGATCAGCTGCAAAAGGTCACATCTCTCCAAAAACACTTCATGTATGCTTCAAAACTAGACAGGAGATCTGATCTCCTGTAGGTATCATAGATACCCACCCCCAACATGGACTATTCACACTCCTACCTTCTGGCCTGACGGTCAACGGAAGGGATGCTAATTTGAGCCATCAGAGTCGTCAGTTTGGACTCAGGGCCTTTTGGCTCTGTTTCAGTAAGTCTGGGGAGAGGTCGAAAACCCTAGTACTCCTAGTTAAGCAGACAAGCTGTTATTGTGGTGACTCTGGGC
Source organism: Xiphophorus hellerii (assembly GCF_003331165.1). Classification (NCBI taxonomy): domain Eukaryota; kingdom Metazoa; phylum Chordata; class Actinopteri; order Cyprinodontiformes; family Poeciliidae; genus Xiphophorus; species Xiphophorus hellerii. The sequence goes on along the minus strand of NC_045676.1, from coordinate 11,055,208 downwards.
CTGTCGACTTGTTATTCTGCTTGAGTTTTCATTTTGCAGACTTGAAGCATTAATATTAGTTTTTCTATATTCGATTGGGTTCATAGTACTCATTTATAAATGTCACTAAAATATTTCTGCACTTTTTTTGCCCTAGATCATCACACTCCCACCTCTGTGCATCAGCCTCTGTTTTTTAGTGATCCTACTGTTTGCTTGTTGACTCTGCCGTGAGTTTTTTTGTGTTTATTAAAATTAAATACTCTGTTTCAAGACTGGGGGTTGGAGGACAAAACAAGTTCAAATCAACATAACACAACTGACGCCGCAAAGCAGTGTGTTTCTGCATCATTCTCTGCTCCTATTTTAATTAACCCTCTGAGCCCTGTGTGTTGGCATAGCTGCACATGTGGCAGCTGATTAGTGCACTCAGCCCAGCTCATGAGCTCGGGCCCTGGCATTAGACGATATGAACCAACAGCTGTTTAATTGCACGGGGAACGAAAAGGTGCATTTGATCAATATGGTCTCGCCACATGGTCAGAAGTGTGTTTTAATTCACTTTATGCCATGTGAGGTTAATTACTTTTAATACATTACCATTTACATTAGACACGGCTGATTACGAGGTACAGCATGTGTTGGCATTCGAGTGTGTTTTACTAGAGTCTGGTCAGTGGCGTTTAATCCTTCTTGGCTGTAAAAGTTGCAGGTGGGGTTGTCACATGATGAGCTGCAGATATCGGGTCTTTCTACTCAACCAAATGCTATCTGGAGGAGAGGTTGTAAATCAGAAAATAAATCCATCATGTGATTATCTCATCCTCCTTTTTGCTCTTAGCAGGCTTCAACGCTTTGCTTCAGGCATGAATTCACAGAGAGCTGATCCTGTTCACACTTAGACTTCTGAAGCAAAGTTATCCATTAACTGTATCCAACTCAGTCAGCAGACAGTGACGTATTTTCCTGTAAACTGTGGCTGTATCACACCCAGGACATAATAAGGAAGAGTTTTATATGTTATTTATAAGTATTCACAAAGGTGGCTGTCTGAATTAACATTTAATGTTTCTCTAAAAGTTAAACTCTTATGTGTTACTTCCTTCACAGGCTCAGGCCTATTATTCCCCCGAGCAGCTTTGTCTTCACAGTTAACACCGTGGTTCTTTTTATATGGTTTTATTGACTGCTTTCCCTTACAGGAAGTTGGGCAGAATAAACTCGGTACATCTACAAGGAAGGAAGGCTTTGTTAAACTTTGCCACCTTGTTATCGAACTGACCTTTCTCTTTACTCCTTCGATGTTTCACTGGTGAAAATACTGTATGATTTACCACTGCTCTCTCTAAACCTACAAAGCAGGAACAGTCACTGTTTTATTGGATTTGGATTTTACAGTGGGTTTTTCATCACTTTTATTCCAATCATTTCTCCCTCTATTTTTTATTCTTTGTAACAGAGAAAAAGTATTGGAAACCCACTAAAAGTGATACTTCTGGCCATCAGCAGTGGAAAGGAAAGGGAATAGTTTGTAAACAGTGCCCTCTTGTGGTTGAAACATCTTTCATCAGATGTGGCAGATGGTCATATTCGGTACACAAATAAAGTGGATATAAAATAGTGTACCCTCACTTGGTAGAAAGCTAGGTTTTTATCACTGGTAGAAAATTATACAGTGATCAATCTTTTTACTAACGTTAATCTGTGGTAGAGTTCCTTGAAATAGTATTTGTACCCCTTTAACTTTTATCCAGTTGATCACATTAAATTACAAATGCCAGTGTGTTTTATCAAGATTTTATGTGGTATGCTAAAACAAAGTTGCAGATCATTTTGAAGTAAAGAGGATACTTTATTGAATCTCTTTTTATTGCAATTAGAGCTGTAAGTCAATCGGACTGTGAGTCTACCAGCTTTGCCCATCTAGACTACAGTTTTTGCCAGTTCCTCTTCACATAAAAGCTGAAGCTCAATCAGACTTGCTTCTTGTCTTGTATAAGAAAACGTCAAACACTCCTTTTATTATAAAACTGTCAGCTAGTCAGCCAGCATGTGATCACGTCACGGACGACAGGGCACAGTGAGGTCTAATGATTGGGAGAGGCTCAGAAGCGGCCTTTGGGAATAAATGAACAGGACACGGCTTGTTTGCACAGGGAACATAAACTCATTACGGCTTCACAAATAAAGTTAACAGGAGCGTCTGCCAGACGAGCTGAATTGTTCAGCAGCAGCGACCCGGCACCAACAGTTTGAAGCTTCCACTTTTATAGAGTAAACTGTTTTTGTTTTAACTACTTGGTGATTGGGAACTGATCGATTTATTCAACATATGACACAATCTTTGCTTTCTACTGCAGACAAAAGTTTTACATTATTTAGTTTTTTTACTAAACACATAAAAATACAAGGAAATAGCTAAAATTGTTTAATCTAAAAAGGGTTTGATTTCTTTAGAAAATAAATGAAAATGAAAAAAATGTAACACTGTCAAACCAACAGGTTTCCTGTTTTTTCCACATCTTTAGAGAATTGCAGTAGATCTGGTACTGCCCTTGTTACAGTACCAGGATTCTATGATGGAGAATTGTTTCAGAAACTTTTGTCTACCTTTAATGTGACATTTATCTGGACATAAAATTAGCTGAAAAACATGCAAATCTATTCAGTGGTGAAATAATAAAATGAAGTGAACAGAAACAGAAACTGAACAGAGCTATCATTGCTCAAATGTACTAACGTGTTACTAAAAATATTTCCACAGCATTTTATTCATACTTCGTGGCACATTTAAGAGAGGAACCATGAAGTGGAAAAACATATGGAGACAATAGAAATGAACAGAACGCATCATGTCCCCCAAACCAAAGAAAACATAAGACAAATTTGGGTTTTTTTCATGAGGGGAATGACATCATAACCAGCTCCAAATGCTAGACAGTCAAAAGAGAATTACTATTTTTTAAAAACAAGGGGAATGGGTAATCCATCCAGAACTAAGTGTGACAGGATATCTTTAAGACAGACAGATTTGTTTGCTTGTTTTTATACACCTATTCTAATAATATGAATCTCATTACATCATAAAACACCTGATGTTTTAACTGGACCATGTACATCTTTTAATCATTCGAAATGACCATGTCTGGAAGTCTGTTAGCAAAAATTGAAACTTTTACTGGAAAAATCTTTACCTTACCTCCATCTGGCAGAACCTAAGATTGAAGCTGGCCTGTTTGCTTTCAGGTTTGACCCTGTACATGAAGGGTTTCACTTTGTGTGTGCTTTTGTTGAATTTTCTGGGTTAACTTGGTTTCAGTGGCTAAAACAAACTGAAGCCACAGTTACAACCTAAGAAAAGTCTAGAGTCGGTTCAGACGTAATCATTTCAAATCTCACACATCTGAATCCCCGTTCAGATGTTTTTATGATTGCTGTTTTTTTAACACTTATCTTGAAACAGAGGCCCTCTCTGTGTGGTAACCATGGCCCGGGGCTGTAAGCTTGGTGCGATGTCTGGTCCGGTGTGGGAATTGCGACACCTTCCTTGCGTTGTAAAGCAGGTGAGAACTGGCAGCCGCCTACATAAGAGGACTCCCTTCACCACAATTACAAAGCGCTGACAGCAAGGTTGCCATTTGGAACCTTGGACCATCATCCACCCAGACAACTGAGTTTCTCTACTGACATTTTGTTTTAGTGTTAAAGTCTGCTTTACTTCTACAGCTGCTTCAACTGTTTTTTATTTTTAAATAATAATTTTAGTGTCTCCGCTCAAAAATTATGTCTTTTTTTCAGATCATGGCTTTCCTCATCAGCCTGATCATTCTGCCCACCTCGACAGCCTCAGCTCTTATTTTTCCCTATAATTCTCTTCTGAGAGAGTCCAGAGATGAAGCTGAATCATCAGGTGGCGGAGCTGACCAAGCTGTGCAAGGAATGGTCAAGGTTGTCCGGCTGGACCCTCGTAACCTGGTCAGTTCAGCGTTCTTCAGGAGAGGACTTAATCAGAGGGGAGCTCCTTTCCACCACTCCAGACTGTCCTTCCCTGCCTTTCTGTCTCGTGGCCGTCCAGGTCCTGCCCAAGCCCCCAAGGATGCTGCAAGTCCACTACGCCACCTGCACCCTAAACGACCCACAGAGGGAGATCTGAAGAAGAAACAAGGACTGCAGATGTGGCAGGAGGTCATGGATAAAGGAGGGAAGGTGTCACTGCCTGTTAGCCTGAAGGATACTAAGCAAACATGCACTGCGGTGCCGTTTACTCAGGTAAGAAAGTTTCCTTTTAATGACTTAGAATAAATTCAAAAAGTTTATTTCAGTTATTCAACAGAGTGAAACTCAGACTCAGACACACAGAGGACACACACCCTTATTTGGATGATTTTGGTTTACAGCAAACAAAACACCACAAGTTTCTCAAAACAGTTAATAATGTAAAACACCAAGAAAATTATTTTATCATTAACAAAGTCATTCATGTCACTCTACATGGGGATGGATGCTGACATACAAGTTTCCCCCGGCAGATAGTTAATATACAAGAAGGTTGAACCGCAAAATTCACAGCTGAATATGTTGGATGTTAAAAAGCGAAACAGTATTCATTTAGTTTTTTTCAGAGTTTACATCAACAAATTTTTTTTTTTGTCAGATGAAAACCAAAATTTAAACAAAATTGTTGATTGGTGATAAATTCTAGTCAAATCAAAATTTGCAGGGTATACAGCTGATCAACCATGGTCTTCTTGGGAAGTAGGGGTGGAAAATCAATCGGTTTTCATCCAGGATTACCTCCCATTAGCACTGACGAAAGGGATTTTGTTTTCATCGCTTTTTTAAAAGATGTACAAGGCCATGTAGATCCATTCCTCTATATATATGGAATTAGTTGATCCCTGCCAGATCCCTGCTAGCAGTAGGGATATGAACACTCCCACTCCCCGCTGCTCCCCAAACTCTTGACTCTTAATTGAGGAGGTAGTCAAAATATTCCAAGGAGAGATGAGACATTCCTTCATGAAGCAGAAATTTGCATTGCATAAACAGATGCAATATGTGTTGAGTAACAATTGTCAACCCTTCAGGGTAAATAAATTTTATGTTTATTTAAAGGAAACAGAAATATGATGTCTAATGTACCCTACAGACAACAAAATTGTGACATATGTAATTGTTATATAATTTCAACATATCATAATAATATGGTGTGTAGTTCTATATACTTAGAACTATAGTAAAATAAAAACTATAATTTTTCAGTATAATTTTTTAAGAAGCAATATTGTTCCATATTTTCTTCTAGAATAAAAGTAAAGCACTAGCATTAATTAAAGCACACATTTCCATAGCTGTCGGTAGAGCTAAATATGTTGAATTGCTTTGAATTGCCATTGATAATAAATTATTAACAATGATTATCAATAATATGAAACATAGTGTCTTGGGACAATACAAATTAAACAGCACAGTTGTGACTGTTCCGTTAAAATTATCTGAAGATTTGCAAAAACAGCTCCTACCGCTTTGTTTTGAAGTGTGTCCCTGCAAAATCACAGCTTTTCATGTGGTCTGTTACACATTCTTCAGAATACATCAATACATCACAATCCTCACAATCTGGGAGGTTTATTTAAGCTGCCAGACATCCGCTGCACTTCATGTGCTGTTCCTGCCTGCTGCTGGTGCTGCCAGTTTCTGCTTGCTTTTCTTCAATCCCACCACTGTCCCCAGCAGCCCCTTGAGCTCAGAGGTCAGTGACCTTCTCAGCATCTACTGACATGTAGAAGACGAATTCAAGGGGCGAAGATGAGCTCATCGCTTCATAGTATGTTGAGCAGCGTAGCAACAGGATGATGAGATCAGAACTCATACTATTATCTAGTCAAGAAGTATTTCACATTTACAGCTGTGTTGTCTGATTGAAATACCTAGGTTCAAGCTTTAGATCAAAACGCAAACTTTTTGATGATACTCAAAATTATTAAGAAGAACTTGAATCTAAAAACTAAAACTACAAATGTTTATTTATGGAGCTAAAATTACTTAAAGAAGAGTCAACTTTTTGTTATGTGTATTTACTCATAAAGCTGCTGCTTTGTTTATCCCAAACTCAGCCCTCTCTGTCTTCCTCCCAGCATGTGACGGCAGATGGATGCCAAACAGTGACAGTGTACAACAAGCTGTGCTTCGGCCAGTGCAGCTCCCTCTTTGTCCCGTCCGAGGGGGAGTTTGTCGATCCGAGTCCTGGAACGGGGGCCTTCCGCCGTCGGGCCCCCTGCTCCCGCTGTGCCCCTTTCAAAGCTCAGACAGTCACTGTGCCTCTGCGCTGTGGAGCCCAGGTCTGGGAGAAGAGAGTGATGGTGGTGGAGGAGTGCAAGTGTGAGACGGGCCGGGAGGAGAGGAGCGCTGAGGCTGCTGCTTACACCCACCTGTAACAGTCCCAGCTGCCAAAAGGACGAAACATTGGCATTCATGTTTGTAGTCGGATCAACGCGACATTGCTGCTAAGAATGGGGCAATTATTTTTCATCACATGTGCATCAAGTCCTCTCACATTTGTATGCAACTGTGTGTTCTGCTTTAGATTTGAACAAGTCTGAATGTGTCATTCAGAGTAAACTATTCTGGTGGAGTGTCCCGCCAATGACTGTTGACAAATGACCTACTTTGGTCATGCCGATTTTTGTTTTTGTGAGGTTCTTATGTTATAATAAGCCTGAATAAAAACAACTTGTGGTTGCAAAAATATATAATTTATTTAAAATGCCATTTTTATACACGGAAAGCAACAAGAATGTTAAAAATAACTTATGATTTTATAGAGGCTCTAGACAGCAAACGACATTATGCAGCTATTTCCATCATTATAGTATGTTGTATTTTTTGCTTTGGATGTTGTGTGTTGATCATTCAAACCACTCACATATTTTTGATTTTAAGTTTTCATTGGAATTTTGATTGTGATTTTCTTTGACTAAACTGTTGCACATGTTATTTGACTCCTCTCAAGTTTAGTTCTTTTGTGACATTTGATATTTTATAATGTGTGAAATGTCGTGTCTTGTATTTTACTGTTGCTTTGACCCGTTGTCATTTTGGCCAGAACACCTTTGTAAATGAGACGTTAGTTCTTATTTGGGTCTTTCCTACCTAAATAATGTATTACCAAAAATATATATATATAAAACATCTCAATTACAGATATGGAGAGCTGAGTGAACAACGGGAGACGGTATTGTTTCGCTGGTAGCTCTCACCTGAATTTATTCCAGGTTGTATTCATAAAGTAATCATACAACTTTGTCAAATTATTGTGATCAATCACACTCCTAGTAGTTAGTAATATCAACATATTGTTATATCAGGGACTTTTACATTGCAAATTTATGCACATTATAGACAGCTATTTCAATATGCATAATTTACCGAACACCTGAGGAAATCCCGAGCAGCTAACCAAGAGCTATCTAGCTATAGTGACAACAAAAACCATAAACCAAATACACAGGGGATAAAAGTCATGACACACTTAGCAGAACAATATTTTTGCACGGGAACTCATTTGATCAATTCAGAAAATGCTGGGAATCTAAACGTCCAGCACAGTGTCGAATACGGGATTCCTAAAGCTAACACTCACGCTGTCACACGCTGACATTCAAATTCGACTTGTTATCATAGTTACCCAGGGATAAAATGTCCCAATCATCTCTCAGTCATATAATCATGTTCATTACATGTGGGATTTCTGCTTAGCACGGAACTAACCTGGTTTAATGGACCTTACCAAGCTCCGCCCACAACCGACCCACGTGACCGCAAGTCTCACAAGCAAAGCCTCGCAGCGCGTTGTTTTTATGTAAACATGACTTGATTAGTGCATCATTTCTACCGGATTTTCACAATATATCAGCTACTACAATGGACAGAGGAACTAACAAGTTCATGTCATCATATGGGAGGAGGTTACTGGTTTCTCAGTCACAAGCTGGTTGCAAACCCGAGGCCAGCAGGTGTCAGTCCGTTATGGTAGATCTGAAATTTGGTTTGATGACCTCAATATGAGAAGCTACAGACTGATAGGAGGAACCAAAGAGCTCTGTAAAGGTAAAGGCAAATCTTCTGAAGTTGGGATATAATTAATTTAATTTCACATAATTATCGCGGTAGAAGCCATTTGTTTGTTAAAATTTTATGAAATATATTTGTTCTATTTGATGTTTGTTGTGAATGACGTAAACTCACAAACGAACGAGGTAATTAGTCCAACGTTTAGAAACTACAGCGGCTGTAATGCGCCACAGCAAAGGTAAACAAAGGTAAAATAACCCAAACAGGTGATCAACTCAAAACCACTCCTACCTTTTTACTCTCTCTCTCTCTCTTTGTAGTTTAAGCACACCTGTTACCGTGGCAACCGCCTGCGCCCCGCAAGACGAGCAAAGATTACGTTAAAAACATAACATTCAGTCCGTTACGGTATCAAGTTTCCAGGCTTGATATTTATTTCTCGATTATTAATCAGCGCTTCCCTGAACACAGCCATGGCTGATTGACTAGCTGTACTTGGTGCTAGCGTGGCTAACACGAGTAACAGTTTAGTCCAAAGCCTTTTCTGCTAAAATAAAATCTTTAGTGTATGTCAGATACAGTACACTTTGCATATTGTTCTGTTTAGCTAACATAAGACTGTGTAGCAGACAGGCTTCAAGGTGTAGAAGTTGTATCAGTGCTGCCATTATGCTGTACTTAGCTAACGGGAAGCTAAGTGTGTTTGTGAGACGGCCACGCACGTGACCACGTAGAATGGGCATCAGCCAATGAAACGCGGCCCCTCTGGTAAGGTCCATAGGAGGGATGAGTGAACGATGGGTTTAGTGGCGCTAGTAGCCCTCTTCTGAATGGAGGGGAGCTTCTTCGACATAGAAACGATGCACCGTTTGTCCCATAATGTTCCACTTCTGCCATCTAGCGGCTCAATTATGCTACTGCATGACATTGCTAAAAAAAGTTAAAAAACAGGGTCATGTCCTAAACTAAAATCACAAATAAACCAAACAAATGTAACCACAGTTTGTGGGGGTCTCATTGTCGATTCCCTCCACTGGATTTGGGGTACATCAAGAGTACCAGAGTAAATCAAGATATTTAAATAGATTTTCAATCATTTTTATGAGTAAAATTGAAGCTAAAAACAGAAGAAATTAAGCATAAAAGTACTTTGGCTAATTCAAATTTTACTTTTTTTTTATCTTAATCAATTAACTATACTTAACCCCGTTAGAAAATAGAATTATTTGTATATTCCTTGCCTTCTTAAATGTATTTTCTGTAAGTTTATCGCAAAGTTGTTTTATATTTCTTCACAATTTTGCTGGATTCCTTACTTTTGCTTTAAAAAATTGACTGCCCTGCTTTTAATTAATGGCCTTTTTACAAAAGAGAGAGGAGTGCATGTGGAAACTAGCATTGTTTACAGAAATAATGTAGATGATCCTCTCTCTCTTTAAAGTAAAGAAAGGATCCCTCTACCTCTCGAGACCCTCTGGAAAGAGAGAGAGAGAAAAAAATAATATATATATACAGTATATATATATATATATATATATATATATATATATATATATATATATATATATATTCAACCTCTCACTCTCCCTATACAGGTGGAGAATTTATATATCTTTAAAGGATAAAGAGAGAAAGGATAATCTGTATTTGATGGCTATTGTTTTCTCACAAAACCTGCAAAAGAAAAATGATTATTGGCCAAATGACACTTAAGGCACCACACTAAAAATTTTGTTTTTACTTTGTATAGAAAAGCTTGTCCATTTAAGAAAGGATAACCTATCTTTAATGGGTTTTGTGTTTACAAGCATTTACCTGCAAGACAAAGAAAATGATTAGTGACCAAATGATTGCAGAGGGCCTACATTCAAAGACTCTGGTTCAGCCATTCATTGACGTCAATCTGTGACTTAATTTGGCTTCGCCACAGAAGTTTCACACGGTCACCAATGACCAGCTGAGCCAATCAGATGAAGGCGACCACGGTGTCCTAATTACGTACAGCATTTGAATATAGGCCCTTTTTATTTTTTCGTTTTAAAGAGTAAATATTTTCAAAGCAAAACATCTCAAATAAAATATTAACAGCTTATACATGCTTATACATTACCTACGTATGCAGTTTATCTAATGTAATTGTACGTTATACAAGCTGGTAAAATATTGTACCAGCTTTTATATATATATATATATATTTTTTTTTTTTTTTTGACAAATATTCACCTGTAAAATTTAAGAGGAAGTGACCAAATTATCACAGAGGACCTACATTCAAAGACTGTCTAAAAAATACTGTGATGTAGTTTTAAATATCTGTCACTGTCACATGACAGATTGTCATGTGATGATCTGTGTCACATGACACAGATTGCCTCAGTAAAAACAATAACCTGCTGAGCCAATCAAAGCGAGTTGACCCCATATGACCCCATGCCTTTAAAGAAAGGCCCGACACTAAAACGTATCATTTTACTCAGCATAGCAAAGCTTGTTCATTTAAGAAAGGATAACCTATCTTTAATGGGTTTTGTGTTGGCAAGCATTTACCTACAAGACAAAGAAAATTATTAGATGAGCATCATTACGTTTAGTGACAGTGTTTAAGCAGATATTGTGCAAAATTTTTACCTTTTAGCCATTCTGCTCTTTGTAAAGTAACAATAAAAAGCTGCTATTAGCTGGTTGATTTGTCAGGCTATCTGCTCTGATAGCCAGCCTTCAGTCAGACATTCCTGTTGTAGCTTGACAACTTTAATTACCTTATTAAGAGTGATATCTGGCCGTCCTTCAGTTTGCTCTATATGGCTGTTTGTGTTTTTTGCAACTGGAAAAATTTATCTTTATTTCAAGTCAGAAAACTTTGTAGTTGCTTTCCTTAGGCATCTGACCCACATGATGCCAACAAGACCTGGGGATCTTTTTAGAGTAAAGTTTTAATTAATTAATTTTTAAAAAATGTTTCTTTTAGCTGGAAGCTATGTTGAGAAGCTGAGCCGGAGTCCTAGCTTAAATCTGATGGATAATCTGTGGAAGGAACAAAGGATTAGGGTGACAGACTTGAAGTCCATCACTTACTGGTCAAATACCAGAAGAAAAATGCAAAACGTTGGCCAGCTATTATAAAAAGATTTAATTGCTTTTGGTGGAAATAAAGGCTTTTCCTGCGATTTTAGCAAATGACATTAAACATCTTAAACATGCTATATTTTTTTTTGGTTTAAAAATGTCACTTGTGTTATTATCTTTTAATGCCTGTCTAATCTTTAAACACAAACAGCCTACTTGATTGAAAGAAAATAAATTTAAACCTACATCATCAAGGAGAGTGAATAAACTCAGTCTTGACTGGACTGGTAACCAGTCCACATCTATTTCACACTGCGCTATAAAAGTATCTTTAGATTACTCTAAACTGAAATAATGTGATCTGTAATGATGTCATTAAAATGTCTTCTTCATCCACTTACCTCTTGCTTGGCCTTGCTAATTGGTTTCCTCCCACCGCTGTTAGGTTTACAAGTTCAATTTATTTTGCATCGGAAAACACAAAGAGTATTTGTTGTTTTTGTCCCCTCTACCCCCAACCGCTTCACTCTCATATTCAAGCATTCAAGTGTCGGCTCCTATATTTTATTAAAAAGCCATGTTCCACTGACTTTTTTGCACACTGCACTTACATCTGAAAGCACCAGACTGGAGAGCAAACGAGCTATTGAGCATGGGTACTTAGCGGTAAGCAAACATAATTGTTTCAGCATGGACTCCTGAATTATGTATAGGCACCACCTATTCTCATGCTCGACGTCTTTTCAGAGTGGTTGTGGGAATTTGAACATCCTTCACCACAGATGCGCTTGAGCAGGCACGCATGTGTGATTATATGTGCATGAGCTTTTTTTTTTCAGTTAAGGCCCATAAAACCTATTATTCATTTATATCCTGGCACCTGGGTCTGGTAAAGTGAACTCATCCCACACATCCCAACATACATTCCCAGAGGAGCATAAAGAAGGAGGCTCTTTACGTTACCTTGGCACACTGTCAAAATGCCTGCTTTGGATGGCCATTTGCATTCACGTGGGTTTTCTGAGAAAGTGAAAGCGTTCAGTCCGCTACAGGGGGTTCACATTGAGACCTGCAGATTCCATTAGCATGTGATTACCATCTCGGGTTGATGGCTATATTTTCCAAGATTGATGGGGCAAATATTTGCCCAGGTCTCAACGGTGAAGAATTAGAGGCCTCTTTTAATCAGGCACTTGTATGTCTTCTAAACATGCAGAGGGATGAGGGACTGAAGGGATTTTTTCCCCCCTCAGGCCAAATTTCTCACAGTGGCAGAGCTGTGAGTAATATGCCCGTAACGGAGAACTGAATTAGCAATCCCCCTCTAGCGTACTTGTCTGCAACGATGATGCAAATAAGACAATATTGAGTTGACCTCTGATGTGATCTTTATTATGTTTTTTCATTGTTTATTTTTTCTTATTGGGGGCGAAAGGGCAGTAATTGCAGGAGCACAGGAAGGAGGTTGGAGAGGATAGTTGCTGATTGAACAAACAAGGTGCACAAGAGTGTACACCACTTAGCAAGACAGATGTTAGCCCCCTTCACATTGTGGGATCCGGCAGAGCGCTCCTGTGTCATTAAGGATGGCCTGGTTCCCATGGCGAGGGGAGAGGAAGGAGCAAAAGAAGGAGGGCCTGCTGCCAAGTTCAGCGCCTCGGGGATCAGATCAGCGTCACAGGGTGCTAAGTGGCCTAGTTAGCGCTTTAAGACGCACAATGAGCTGCCTGCTCTTTCACTGTGTGTGTGTAAGCCTTTTAACCGTCAGATGTGAAGATGGCTGAGAGATGCGTGGGATGGGACCACTTGAATAAGATCACTTCCATCAAGGTGCATCAAGGGGTATAACATATTTTGGCTTAATATGTGAAAGTTTTGCTTTGTTAAATGCTTTTTATGCATTCATGGGTGCAAACTAAAATGTTGTGGTTCATCACAGCAGAACATCTTGGTTCTAAAGACGCCCTACAACTTACCGCCTGTTCATCTGTGTTTAGATCTATGATTCAGTTGTCTAAACACCTCTAAGCTAACCAACCAGCTGAGCGAGGTTTGAAGGGTAAGGCCCTCTATCCTGTCCTCAGATTCTTGGAGCTCAGACAGGGTTATGATACTGTGAACCAGGACAGACAGCAGGTCTTACATCAGCTTTGGAGAGCAAACAGGATGCTGCCAGGATGGATACTTGTAAGCATCACTAAAAAGAAACTGTCAAATCACAAGCGAGACACCGTGTTCTCACCTAAATCCCACCAGGACAGGTCTTCTGCTGTAGGTGTCAGGCTCTTGGTGAGGGGTTGTCTGTTCCATGGCTAACATCTACCTCCCCTCTGATTTGGTGGTACATACTCGCTGTGCAGTGTTAGCCTGGACCAGCTGGTCAGAGTTGGCTCTGCTAGAAATGGTGCCCCGGGGCTAAGCCTGCCAGCCTACTGCCATTCTGCCTGGCTGCCAGCCCACCTGCCAGGCTGTCTGCTGGGTGCTGGGGGAACAAAGATAGGTATAGCACTATCTACATCAAAGTTTCTAAAGTCCTGCTGCAGTTAGCATCATAATGCTGTCACCAGAGGTTTAATGAAAAATGACCAAATATGTAGTCTGCAATAATTTTTGCATTCATATTAGTTGAATGAGGATGTGTCACTAGCAGCTTGACTAAACCAAAACTGAAGGCAGTAGATACACAAGAAGTATTATTCGTATTTATGCAGGAACTCATCGGGGTCAGTGCACTAGCAAGAAGATCCTATGAGTCAGTTTTATTTTCTAGTTTATTCAGCAGATTGACACAGTTTAATTTTATTCATTCTTAAAAAACACAAGAGACAGAAAACTAAATTCCATGAAAAATGATTTAGATTGGAGTAAACAAGGATTGGTGAACAGAAAAAAATTAAAGATGTAAAACTGACAGCATAAGAGATGCAATTATGAATGGGCATAATTGCCCATTCACAAATTGTGTGTTCAAAGGGAAATCTAACGTTGAGTTGAAAATGTTTCCTTTCAGTGAAGATCTTCTGTCTCCAAGTAACAGAACATGAATATACAGTATGTGCTGAAGCTGGAAAGAGAGAGCTACACTGCATAGACTAAAAGGCCTCTCAGGGAATAGAAACTTAATGACCACTACTGATCATTAAGGATCACTTATAAGCCTGATAACACTATCCCTTTTTCAAAGTGACAATGTAACACTGCCAAATTAATTTCAAAATAGCCTAAAGACGACAAACACAATGTTTTTGACTGGCCATTGCAAAGCCCTGGTTTTAGTCACATAAAATATGAGGATAGTCCCGAAAACTTGAGTGTGATCAAGACAGAAAAACAACCCTGATTCAGTAACACCAGTTTTGTTTGGTGGAATGGACCAAGACTGGAGCCAAGCCATGCAGTTTCAAAGGCAATTATATAAAATGCTAAGTATATAAACCTTTGAATATACACAAAGCTAAATGCTCCATTAAGGAAGTCCTCAAGAGACTTTAAAACATTCTCTCTTCTTATTGTGGTGTTAAGCAAACAGAAATATTTTGGGTAATCCTGACCAACCATAAATTGGGAAGGATGTGCATTTTTATATACCATATGTAAATATTTTGTTTGAGCTGTTAATACATGCTTATTTGCACATCTTTGTATCTGTTTATGTTGTCCATGTGACTATTAGTTGTGCTTGTGGCCTAAATATGGCAACATTAACGTTGAATAGCAAGCTATAACTAAAATCTCTGCTGGGTTGTGATGATAATAGCCATGTCACTATGGCAGGTGCGGTCCTGCATGCCATGCAGGTGATGTCTCTCAAGCTCACTTAGCTAATGACTCCAATTAAAATAATTAAGAGCTGGCATGGTGAATCCTGCCCACTCTCCCTCTGCCAAGCAATCCATTCCCCGTCCTCTTCATCAGCACACAACAGCGCCCAGCTCATGCCACTGCTGAGCATGCATTCATCCATTCCTCTACGTTTCCTCACTCGCCTCCTCTTCATTTCTCTCTCGTGGGCAGCTCACCCTACTCGTTTTGCCTCAACTGTCCTGTGCCGCTGCTCCTTCCGAGGCATCTAAAAGAAACATGAAGCCTGAAATCAGCTAAACGCTCCACTCGAGAAGCACTTAAGAGACTCTCGGCTCGACTTATTGTCACACAGACAGCTAGAGAAGGGAGAGAGTGAAGGCTGCGTCGGAAAGGAGGAATAGGGAGGTTTGAGTGGGAGAGGGGATACAAGCCAGGTCCTAACGAGGGGAGAGATAATTGTTTTGTTTTGTTAGGGGCCCTTCTTCAGTGTAGAGGGAGTTGAAATGACATGCCACACATGGTTTTTGGATGAAGTGGGCAAAGAGGGGTGAGGGGTGCAGCCTTGACTGAAGGGGGGCAAAAATGTGGAGGAGGGGGTTAGTACATAGAGGAATCAGTCACACACAGCCCATAAAAAAGCCAAACTGCAAAACTGGATTTTCAAAGTCTTTCTTTTTTTTTTTACTGACAATCCACAAGCTCCCATGAAACCTTGATTATGACCATGCACATTGCTGCCTTGCGGTCACAGGACTTCCATAGGATTTCAATGTCAAAATGCACGGTCTACAAAATTCCAGCAGTGGGAAAGACTGTTCCGGGCCAAGTTGGAGACACAACTTTGGCTACCGGTCCTGGTTAGATTTATCAAAATTTATGAAAAGGCAAACATATGAATCTCTGGTGCCTTGGTGTTCTTTCAGCACTTGGAATCCCAGACTGACAGATGATGTGCCTGGATTTGTTGCTGGCGTGGCAGCACAGACACTTTTCCAGGATCTCATCATAATTTTGGGGGAGAAAAAGACTTTGATGTTAACCATGATTTTTCCACTCTTTGTGGTCATGGTGTATGCATTCTGTCCTCAGGAGATCACCTTTCATCAACATTTAGTTGTGGGAGATACATAGGTTAGGCATAACATAACTAACACTTGCATAACAGTGTGTCTGCATTTTTTGTTACCAAAACATTCTTGACCTGTTGAGGCACAGACTTGACCCCTGAAGGTGTGCTATGGATTCTGGCACCAACGTGTTAGCAGCAGATTCTTTAAGTTCTGTAAGTTTGAAAGTGTTGGTCAACAGGTAGATTAGTACTCTTACAGTTAATAAGTTGTGGGTTCAATTTCAGCTTCGTCCACTGCAACATTTGCCTCTGGGCAAGGCAGGGAACCTCAAGTTGGTCACATCATTGTTTGAATGTTCGTGAGTGGGTGAATGTAGGACAATGTAGAAGTCCTCTGGATGTTTGAATTCTTTTTTTCAAGATATGTCTGGCACTGATGGCCTTTATTTGCAGCAGGTCAGACATGAGTGGAGAGAGAATCGGGTAAGACATGCAGTTAAGGTCATAGATTTGGTTATCGAACCCCAGCAATGGGGTTCTGCCCTCCCAGATGTGGAAGAGGTGGAGGGTCAAAAGAAATAATCTTACTACACAATTTAAAAATTGTATTATCAATGCCAGTTGTCCTTAATACTGTGTGCCTAAATGTAATCTGAATTGTTTGCACAATATTTCCATCAACAGATTCTCATTCAACATCAAATTTCTCCCAACAGACTCCTATCATTTCTCTTCTGAGATGCCTCAGAAGTGAAGCTAAATAGCCAATCATGTGGTTGGTAGGGAAAAGCAATAAACATTTGGTCAATCAGCATCACTGAATTTAATGTGTTTTGGGATGCCAGAAACTTCATTTTGGATTGTCATGATGATAAAGTTGATGGTGATGACAGTGGAGGGGCGCTTAGACCAACTTCTCCACCTTGAATCACAATGCAGAGGATTTTTCTGATGACTAGTAGCTTCTGTTGCTCAAAATGCTTTACAAGTTTTATCTTCCATACTATTTTGCTCTTTTCCGCTGTTTACATTTCCTGTTCATCAGCTGCTATCATTTGGCCTTTGCTGATTATCATCTATGAAAATTGCTATGGTTTATGTTATGTTTCTGTTGCTCTGGTTAGGATACTGCTGTTGCTGCTGCAAATGTTCTTAAGATGTATTTTCTTTTAAAAGGGGCAGGATTATGTATTTTCCAGGCACATTGTGCCATTTTATAGCACAGCCAAGTAATTATGTTACCTTCACTTGTTATAAAAATGCTTTATATATCAAATGTAACTTCAAAGAAATGTACCACCTTAAAATTGGGCCGCTGTGTCCTTCTGACCCTATACCTTCAACAGGTCATTAAAACAATGCTACTGTATTATGCTGTTACAACAGTTCTTAGGAGAGTTGGACTGAGAAGTAGCTCATGTGATAAGTTTGGCAGGTGTTTGCTAATTGATCCTGCTGCTGCTAGTCTGATGGAGCTGAGTGGAAGAGGTGAGACAGAAGGCAGTGCTTTGTGTGAGCAAGCTTTCAGGCACCCCTGAATGGCTGTTAGGGGAGATAAAAAAATTTCTCAAACATGCGGAAAAGAAATCTAAGCAACAATCCAGGTTTCTTTTTGATGAGGGAATAACATTATAAAGTGATATTCCGTATCATTTTATAAGTTAAAAAATGTAAATAAAATAAATTTGATGAACTTAATTTGATTACATGTAGCAAATTAAAGTTTGTTTTTTTTTAAGTTAGACCCCCATTCTCTTTTTTCAGTGCAATGTTTGCTTCATATAATGTTTTCTGGGTCACACTGTCGCTCTGACATGTTGTTGTGGAGAAGCTGAAGTGCTTTTTGTTGGCTCAGTTGTTTCAACATTCGTATATGTACGATTTTGCAGAGCGTCTGATTGTCAGATAAATCCAGAGCGATTGCTTGTTGTTGTGGTGTGGTTTCAGCAGAGCCTGGTTAAGTCCTCTGGATTTCTGGGTTAATTTTATGCTTGTAGCTGTGATTATTTCAGTCAATACCAGTGTGGCTGTATTTCTTTTTGGTAGGAAGGCCTCTACTGTCTGCCATTAGTTGACTCTCAAAAGTTATGTCTCAAAAAAAAAACAAAAAACTTGTTGTTCAGAGTTGAATTTGTGGGCTGTTTTATATTTTTCACAGTGTTTAGTCTGATTCAGGATTAGCTGTTGACACTGATTTCATTAAGTACATTACATTTTGCAAGTAGTTGAAGAGCCCTTTTACTTTTAGCTAACTTTGCACTATTTTATTTTTTTGCGTGTGGAATGTTATATTTTGTGAAATTGTAGTCATTTTCCAACATCTGAATCCTAATTCTGGACTAAGAAGCGCACTCTGTTGGCACATCAGCCCTATCAAGAATTATTTTCACCAGCTGCCACTGGGTTGAAGGATGAAAGCCTCTTCTTTTGCTATCATGTCTTGTTCCCAAGTGCATCTTGATACCACATGTTTCTCACACCAGATCAAGCTACTTTCTTCAATTGATCCATGGTACAGTTCTGATGCTGGTTGATGTTGTCTATGCTCTCACCTGTCTTCCAGATAAAAACATTAACTTCCTCTGCAATTTCAGCTACAGTAGCTCATCTGTTGGATTGGGCCACACTGGCCATTTTCAGGAGTACCTTTTCGAAGCTACAATTCTGGAGATATTGTGTGCTGTTTGTGAAAAATGAGGTACTCTTAAATCTTTTCTAGTCATAATTTATATTCATTTTCCAGTCACTAAAGAGACACCTTTGATAATGTTGAGGACAAGTACTTCACACTGAGCCCAAAGCAGACACTAAAACCATCAGTATTAGATTTACAGATGAAAACCCTTTGGTAATCTGGCTACCAATAGCATCAAACAAATTATCCTGGTGGACCGTCTCTTTGAGCCAGACCAGGAAATCACCTCCAGGAGTCTGTCACTACTTCCATTATGATAAATGGCCTCATTACAGTCGGCACCATGCAGTGGCTGATCTGGAATCCACATTCATTCTGCCCAAAAGTGAAGATAGCTACGGGATGCACTCAGCCATCAGACCAGAGAGTCGAAGTAAATGAAGCAAACATTACTTACGTGTTTTTTACAATCCTGCTGCAAACTGATTCTTTTGCTGAGTCCTACTTGGTGTTCCTTAGGATGAGGATCACTCCTGCTACTGTCAGGCTGGACCCAGAACATTTTGCCAGTGTCATAGTTATCTTTTTGCAGTCATCCTAACAGTGGGCAAAGTGGGAAAAACATCTTCCCAGTGTGTGAGAAAGTGGAAGAGGAAGAGTGATGGCGACAGGGACAGACATGCAAATAGGAGGTGGGGGTACAAAGGGGAAAGCAGTGCGCCAGTGTTCAGGAGAGATAGGCCAAGTGAGGAAGTGGGGAGGGAGAGTGTGCATGTTTGTGTGGAGGGGTACAGAAGAGGGGTGCAGGTGGCATGAAGCTGGCGCAGGCCTGGCCCACTGTCCCCTGGCAGTGCCAGGCTCCATCTGTCATCAGCAGGAACATCTGCAGCCCAAGGTGCCCTTGTCACCCAGCGTTAGAGTAACGAGTTTGGCGTTTCCATTAGTCCGGGGCCCTCACCCGCCTGTCCAGTACTGGCCAAAACCGTGGCATTTTGGGTGTGAGCTCTGTGTGTTTGCCGGTGCACGAGTGTGTGTTTAGATATGAGACAGGGAGCGGGCCGGGAGGTGACAGGATTTGTTTGTAGGTTCGTGTGAGTGTGTGTTTGAGCGAAGCTAGTGGCATGCCAAAACAACATGGCTGTGCAGAGCGTTGACCCAGCTGGGCAGAGTCGGCGTGTCGAGTCACGTCCCCTCCTGATGTGTGCGTAGCCAGCGTGCTCACTCAGCTGCCAGACCCAATCTCTGCTCCTCTGTCTCTCATCTTTCTGTTTTCCATCTGTCCACCTCCCTCATATCTGCCCTTTTTCCCTTACCTCTCAGCGCTCCTTGCAGTCCCCTAACCACCCCATTCGCAGAGTCATCTCCCACTCGGACTCAATGCTAACATTCTGCTTCTGAGCACTACTCCCATTTTTATCTTCGTTGTTGCTACAAAAACAGATGGCACTTCTTTCCCAGCTCTCTCTATTCATCCCTCTCTCTGTGTCCCCCCCCTCCCCACCCCCCTCCCATCCTGTTTCTTTCCATCCAGCCGGCATATCCTGGCACTCCACCTGTCTTTTCTCTGTTTTCCTCTCTGTTTAATTCAGAAATCAATTTGATTTGTGTGCAGGAAAAAAAAATGTTTTTGTTACGCATTCTTATTGTTTGAACTGTAAATTCAGCCAGAAAAAAAGACATGTTTCAAGAATATGTGCAGACAGCACAAAACAGTATGAAATATACCAATATGTGCTTTAGGTTTTTCCTGTTTTATTGTGCTCTCCAGTCCAGTTTTATTACATTTTGTATTTCCTTGCCTCATTACCTTGCACAGGTATCGCAATAACTTCAGCAGCCGTTGTTATTTTTTCTACCACAAGGTGGCTCTGCAGAGTAACAATGTACTTTACTCGAAGAAAACCAATGAGACTGTAAACAAACTACCAAAAAATAAATAAAAATAACATAATACCGGTGCTGTAGAAAATACTTAATTCTAATCCATTATGTGGGTAGTAATTTTCATAATTGAGGTTTGTCTGGTCAGCAGTTTTAAGAAACCAGATCATAAAAAAAAAGAAGTTAAATTTGTAACAGCTGAAACATTTCAGCAACATCTCTCAGATTACATTTAAATGCAATGAAAAAGCAGGACATTTTAATTTCACCAATAAAATTGGGACAGTCACTTTATTTGATAGATTTTAATAAATATTTATGAGTAGAAATTATATGCATTTAACAGCTAAGGTACACCTAAATAGATCTCAGTGTATACACATTTTTAAAGAATACTTATTTACCAAAATTATTCAAATTCTTGCATATTTTATATCATTTAATTCAAATGATTTATTTTAACTAATGTAATAATTTAGATGGATTCAGACTTTCCTGCTTTCGTTTGAATCAGTCCTCCTGAACCTACAAGCTGAGAGTGATCTATCCCAAATTTATCTGATTAATTTAGCAGTTTTACAGCTGCACTGAATATTCTGCACACACAAGTTTCATGGATGTGGGGGGTTTCTCAGACACCTTTTCTGGGGCTTCCTTGGCAGCACCTTCACTGTTTCTTTCAAGAAGTCATACAGTCTGGCCTCCAGCGCACAATGTGGGTTTGTAACTACAGCAGAAAATTGACATTTTAAACGTAAATGTACTCTCTTGTAAGAGTACAGTTTAAACGTACTCTTACAAGTCGGCTTGTTAAACCTTTTCTCCGAGACTTTAGCAAAATTGTGTCGTTCATCTCAGGAGGGGAAATGGAATACTGCAGCAGTCATTGGACAAAAGGCAGGGTACTCTAGACAGGCCGACATTCACTCCTGAACAATTAAATTAATTGCTCACTGAATCAATAGTTTCAGTTAAATGCGTGTCTAAAGGGTTGGAAAGGATTTGTTACACAAAAGTTAGGACATTCTGCTAAAATTGAAACATTGTTGAATATTGCTTCTATAAAATATAATTCTTAATTCAATTCAGTTCAAAGTTTATTTTGCATGGCACATTTACAACCTCAGCTGACCAAAGTGCTCAACCATATTTATGGCATCACAGATAGGTAATAGAAATAAATAAACTTTTAAGATAAAATTGGCAATAAAAATAATAGTAAAATAACACACCAATTTATAATTCATTTAATGTACAATTTTTTTGTCTTATTTCAAATGGTGTTCAAGGCCACGGAAAAAGATTAATTTTCAGTCTAAATTTATACTGACTTACACATGTAAGTAATTTGAAAGCTTGATATTTTCTGACCATGGATTTGTTTTCAAAAAATATAATTTAACAGCATGTTTTGTTTTCTTCACTATTTGCATTCAACATGTTAGAATAATAGGAGGTAAAATTTGGCTTTAAATGGTAAAACTATAAAGAAAAGTCTCAGGAGACACACTTGTCACAATAAGAAAATTATAAAGAACTGTTTATATTCATTGTTACATAGATTGTCTACTCCCACTTATCCTGAAGGGTCACCAGGGAGTTGCTTGACATTTTTTTTGTTGTTTTAATTATTACTTTTCTCATACATATTAGTGCTCAGGCTTTTCCTGGCTGATACCAATCTCTGGTTACCTTTCCAGACTTTCCGGTCTGAAAAACCTGGAACCTGTGAAATTTTGTCGATTCAAATGTTGACAAGTTCCAGGTTTATCTTTTATGGAGATTTTAATTTTGATTCCATCAGAAAATGACATATGAATCAAAGAATATGTCCATAACATTTAACTGATTTTAAATAAACTCAAATCAGAGTGCGTCAGAGAACAGGCTGTTTGTTGATGTGTTTGTGCCTGACGTACTCGTCACTGATTAGAACAAACTGAGGGAAAACTGGCCAATTTCTGCTTCTGGATGATTGATTGGTGCATTTCAGATTTCACAGTGAGAAGATCAAATGCACATATTTAAAGATTTGAAAGTTACAAATATATCAAACTAATCTAATTTGACTCAAAGCAAATAATTACATAAGAGTACTGAAAGTGTAAAGAAAATTGTGATGGAAGGCCATGTTTTTTGTCAACAACTTCAGCCAAATTGGCTTTCCAAGACGTTTTCAGATTTTCTTTTTTTCTAAAATTCCTCACAAGATTTTGTAGCAGATACATTGCAAACAAATTATCCCAAACAAACGATGTTGTTTTCACTGAACAACACATAATTCTTTAGCTAATTCATGCTCAAATAATAAATCGATTTATTATGCAATATATTAGCTATGCCCAATGTGAGAGACACAGGGACCTAGGAAAACTGTTGATAAGTTTTCACAATTTTGTCACATGGCAACCACAAACATTTTAGGATAGATTAACAAAAAGGAAAGAAAATGACACATAGTTTAAAATTTTTTTTTTTTACAAAAACAAATCTGGCAAATGTTATGATGCATTTGTCTTATCCATTTCACTCTATATACGTTAGAGGTCACCATGAAGATCAAGAAACCACAGCAGAAATTACAAGGAGCTCTGTTTGAATTTATCATTCGAAAAAGTTAAATAGTAGGGCACAGCTGTGCTATGATTAATGAGTCCAGAAATAACTATTTTGGCTTACCTGGGAAAGACTTAAAGTGTGGCAGAAAAATATGAGATCTGGTGATGGAAGCATCATACTGTGGGGTTGTATTTGTTCAGCAGAACAAGAAGGCTGGTCAGAAATAATGGGAAGCTGGATAGAGCTTCTCGCAGGACAAAAACCTTAAACATGTAAGCAGAGTTGCAATTGGAAGGTTTAAATCAAAGCACATCAACATGTTAAAATGGCCTAGTCAAAGTCTAGACCTAGATCTAGTTGAGAAAGTCACTGACTGAGGTTCACCGACATTACCCATCTAATTCTTCTGGGTGAATATTAGCAAACTAATCAATGAAGTCTGAGCTAATCTGGAGATCATAACAATTTTTTTTCTACATTCAGGTAGAAAATAATCCATTTTATGGCATCTATGGATAAATGAGCCACTGCTGATTTGAAGTATCACAGTCAAGAACTTTTCAACAGTTTCTCATGTCAAGTTTTACAGAAACTGAAACCGCAGTTTACAAACATAAGATCTAACTTTGTTCTCTGACAGTTCAGCCCTTTTCAGCAGTTCTATATCTGAGATATTTTGCTCTGCTTAAGTTTTTTTTAACTTGGCCTGTCCTAAAAAGGTTTTCTCAATCCCCTATCAGCATTTAAAAATCTGTGTGAAGATGGTGTGAGTGAGACAGAAAAGGAGAGCGACTGCGAGATAAAGAAAAGGGAAGCGTCAAACTGCTAATCAATAAGATTTCTCCAACCTTTTTTCCCCCTCTCTCTCTCTCTCTTCCTCGTCCCCCCAAGGGCTCACGCCATTCAAGGCGAGCCAAGACGAGCTTGGCATTGTTGAGCATGCCTTAAAAAGAAACACCTGCGAGGTGGAAGACTTTAAAAAAAAAAAAAAAAAAAAAAAAACAGAAGAAAAAAATCCTGCTTTTCGCAGCTCTTAAAAATGTTGGCAAATGTTCCATGGGCTTTCTGGGAACAAAACAGTAAAAAGAAAGAGCTTCCATGCAAGTGAAGACAAAAGGGGATGGTTTTCCACAGAGATGGAGGTGTCATTACACTTGAGACGGTTGCCAAATTTGGACTTATCCCCCACTACACCCTTCATCTACCCCACCCCCACCCCAATCCTCATATCTATACCATCTTAGTTCATTATCAGTGTTCGAGCAGTGCTCTGGTAACAAATCCACAGTAATATTTAGCTGCTGAGAAAATGTGTTTGTTGCTCAGGCGAGGGATGGGAAAAAGGGGGCTAATGTGCACAGAGACAAAGATGGAGCAAGCTGTGGAAACGGGGTGTTTTGGGGGAGAGCGAGAGGGGGCTAAAACAGATGGCACTCTTGGCATCCGCCTCACTCCTAAATCTGTTTCTGCTGTTTTTCTCATGTGCAGGAGGCTTTAACCCTGTGGTAACCTGTGTCCCAGCCTGACCTCAGACCTGGCGGATGGATGTAACAAGCCTGCCGTGCGAGCTCGTATCCACTCAGGTCCGTGTCCGCCACGTCTCTGTCTCTGCACACTCACTCGTTTTCCCAGTTTGTACGGAGCACTTCCAGCAGCTTCAGTCTCGGGGTTTATTTCACAGAGCTCTTCACTTGTCTGCGGTGGGCTGCTCACCTCATGCTTCACTCTAAAGGTCTGCAACCCTTCATACCTTGGAGTTCACTGAACTAAACTCATTTCAGTCAGATTCTCAGATTTTTTTTTTCTTTCAGTTTTATGTTTTGTTTTTTGCTTTTAAATATTGAAATATTGCTGGATGGCATAATTACTTGCTGAATCAGGTTATTTTTTTCCTACTTTGTAACTATAGATATGTCTATCTTTTATTGTTACATTTCATGAGTAACTAAAAGTAGCTATCTCAAGACTACCAAATCACATAAACATATCAGCATTCTGATGAAACACACACAAATACATTTTATAAATTTATTTCATGAATTCTGTGGACTCATACTTTTTTTAAGTAATCAGAATTTTTTCAATTATTATCACATAATTTTACATTTTTTTACATTTGAAATAATAATAATAATAAAATGCTCACACTTTACTCCCATAAAGAAAGACATGTTTTGCTTGTTTATTAAATTTTCCTTAATCACTTTTGCCAATTTAAATACAGCTGTTATGAAGTTGAACAGATATTTTTACTGGACAGACAGATTTCTTCGACATATCTTGTGGTTGAGAAAACAACACATTAATCGGATGCAGCTGCACCTGCTAAAGATGTATGTAAATATCTCGAAGGAAATGTTTGTGAACCCAAGCGGTCCCGACCTAAGGGTCAAAGTAACCACTGTGGGAAAAATGCTGTAAGTCATTGATCTACTTACCTGCAAAAAATGTGGATGAGATTCCTGCTCCGACAAAATTAACGCAAACTATTCAACTGGTACTAAAATATCAATCTGTTTTCAAAACTTTTGGAAGGTTTTTCAAAGTATGTTAACAACTGGTGCATTTTTATACCTGTTCACTATAATTTCAAATGCTCTTATGGGCCCCTAAGTTGTAGCAAAGTCTGTTCTATCACCCTGTGACACTCCGGGCATCAGTTCTCGTTTCTTTTTAACCGACCGTAAAGCCTCCTCAATGTTTGTTGCGGAATCTTAAATCTGCTTTCTTTAGTGCAATGTTTCTCAACGCTTTGATAACTTTAAAAAGAAACAAATGCTTTATAATAATTATCAGAAGAATTCATTTAATTTATAAGTGCCTCTCAAAGCAAGAACATGGCTCAAGCAAAGCAGTAAAGCCACAGAATTAGAATTGCACACAGAATAAAATGGAGCAATATAATTACAGAGAGTGTTTCGAACAGGTGAGATTTGAGTCTGAATCTGAACTCTGGGAGAGATTCGCAGGGATGTGGATGGAGGAGGATGACCTGAGAGAGTGGGAAGGAGTGGTCATGTGGACAAAGTTACAATGGTCAATACAAGACCTGAAGAGGCCATGGACAAGGACAGGAGTGGGGATTGAGGGAGCGACAGATGGAAATAAGCAGACAGGGCCATATTATTGAGGTGGACTAAGACTTTATATCACATAAACAGGAAGTAAGGGAGGGTAGCAGGGGAGAGAAATTTGTTTTACTAGAAAAGTAGTTTCATTTATTTTCTGTAAATTGTTAAGGGTGGGAATAATTTTGGCATCTGTGATTTTGTAATACAAAAAAACAAAAAAAACTCCACATATGTATAGATATATTTGTACCTATATATCTAGAAGTTTTTTGTCAGCTGAATATATCTAGTCAAATTAAAAGTTAGATTTTTTTTTTTTTGAAGTGAAGTAAAAGGTAAATTATGTCATCTTATTTTATCAATTTTATTTTATTTAATTCATTTTTAAAGGTGATCATGAGAAAAGTTCTGGTTGGTTTCCAACAGTCTGAATGTCATCCGTGGACTGAGGCCACATCCGCCTCACAGCGAGCTCTATAGCATCCATGTGTGGACTCCCCATACATCACTGAATGCACATCACTTACATGTGGGGTTTCCATGTTGGTGTGAGCTCATTTGCATAATCTCCCATTTAAAGAGGGATGTGATGGAAGGCTGGTGGGGGGTGTGGGGGTGCTAAAGGCTGGGGTGTGTACAAAGTGCCCATTGTGCATTCTCAGGATAGGGAAAATGCCCTGTAGGGGCTGGTTTGAGTGCGTGTTTGTGTGAATGTTTATCTGCGTATGTATGTGTGTGTGTGAGCCACACCTGTCAGGAGAGCCTGAGGGAAGTGATGAGACCACTGTAATGAGAGCGAGCAGGCCCCTATATGTGTGAATGTGTGTGTGTGTGAAGCAGATAAAGTCGAGGAAACTTTATGAAGACAGACGAGAGCTGCAGAATCTGTGAGCTATATCAGTCTATCAATGTCCTAATTGTTTCCCTTTATTAACTTGGCTTGAGACCAACCGCACCATTTTCTCTGTTGCTGTCAAAGTCACACACACGAAAAAACTCACACTTACTCCCCCTCACTTTCTCCCACACTCAGCAATAACAACTCCTAGCTGCAGCAGCATGATTGGATTACTTCTCGCCTTCATGCCAAAAAAATAATCCACCAAAGATGCAGCAGGCTGATATGATCAGACTGGAGGAATAATAATAATAAATAACTTTTTTTTTTTTTTTTTTTTAAAGGGAGGTTGTTGTAAAGGTTTTGGATAGAAGAAAACAGCCCAGAAGTGCTGAAATAGTTGGTGTCTGTGTCTCTATTGCTAAAACGTAATGCTCAGCAATCTGCTTAATATCCCTGCTGCCCTCATTAGATTAGTGAACATTAGGGAGACTGGAAGATTTTTGCCCCTTTGTTTTTTTCTACTGCAACATGAGGGCCCGGAGATAGCACTGCTAAAAATGAGGACTAAAAGTTACTTAAAAGACACAGTAATTCCAAACCAAAACTAACATTTCTGTGTCCTATTAAAGAACTGCAAAACATCTCCTTACCTCAGCAGGATAAGAAACAGTAACAGCTTGTAGTTGTCTGCCTATTAATTACTAATTCCTGACGAGGCCGGCTCAGGGCGAAGACAGAAAGCGGTGTGTGACCACCACCGGCTAAAGCAGGCCTGCGCCGGGATTCAGGAACGTTATCAGAGCTCAAAGTCCTAATGCCACACTGGGAATACTGCCACAAGTAACATAATAAGTCCACTTTGGATGTGAGGGGGAGAAAAGACAAAGGGCTTTCTTACTCTTGGCTCGTTGGCTGGTTAAATTTCCTCAGGCGAGCGTAAACAGATCAGGAGAAAAAAAACAGTCGTTTTGTTCTGTAGGCTTCTGCGAGGGAAGACGAACAACTATTAAACATGTAATTCCACTTTTGACAAATTATAACTATGATGTAAACATATTTACACATTGAACATGTCCACTGCAATCCTGACACTGATGGAATCTATTTTACACAGAACTGCGGTCATCTCTTTCTGTTCTCATGATGTTAATCATTGATTTCTTTGATAGCGCCTCCACTGCTATTGGCACCCCGATTGAACATATGCAATATTTGTTCCAGCTGTTATATTTACAAGTGTATTGAAGTGAAAAATAAACATGCTTTTAGTACATTCTTCTGACCTAAAAAGGAACACCTATATCACTTGAGTGGCTCTTATCCCTTCCATTTTGAGGAGTGAACAAGTTAAACAATCCTCTGTCTTATGTCACACTTCATTTACAGAAAATAGAAAGATTCTCTGATATTATAGCAAAAAGGAAGGATAAGCTCAAAAATACTGATTTTTAGTTTATTTTATAACAGTTTTTATGAATACCTGAGGAACCAGTAATATAATAAGTTATTTCACCAGATTGGTTGAAATAAAAGAAAAAAAATCCATAATTTATTTTACCGCAATGAAATAAGGACTGACATTATAAAACCTATTGAAGACCATTGGCTGTGTTCATAAACACTAGACATGTAGAAAAGTAAAAGTGTTACTTCTGATTAGCTCTTCAACAGTCTTTGACAAAACTAACAAGTTTTCTTCAATGCAACAGAGAACATTTTACTGTGCAATACAACACGTTTAACAGAAAACAGCTGTTTGGGAACGGAGGAGGGCTGGTTCCGGATTCTTGGCCTTGAAAAGGTTGCAGGTGTTTTCAGCATATCATAAAAGAAGATTAGGAAAATGTTCCCTTCACAGGCTAGAAATGTATTCATGACGCTTGCGCACAAGCAGCGTATTACATCATCAATTACAATTTATTGCCATTATTTCTTAGTGTATGTGAATAGATCAAGGCATAAGATGTTGACTGGTTCTCAAATTTCCTGAATAGACATTCCTGCTACAGTAAAGAAGGATTTCTAATAAGGCCTAATGCTGTTCACCAAGGTTGTCAGTACTTACAATAATTGTACTGTGATGTAATCCATGTAAATAATTGGTTAACTCAGAATTTGTTTGGCTGATAAACTTTGGGGCAAAAGAAATCTTTTGGTTTCCCAGATTAAACAATAACCTGACAGAGGCCTTTTACCAATGCTGTGTTCTGTTAAAATATTTGTTTGTTGTTTTTTTTTATTTCATTTTCTTTGGGTTTGATTAGCTTTAAGAAAAACAAATATTCTTTTCCAAACTACAATGTACTTTCTATGAATTTTGGTTATATTTCCTGTGGCAATATCGATGTACCAAGTCTCTGTTGAGAAAACACACTCGATATATATATATTTTTTATTTTTGGTGGTATTGATTGGTACATCAAGAACAATATTATCAAAATAAAGTGTTATGAAACAGGACAGAAAATATAAATATGACAAATTTGTGACTGTTCTGCTTTTTATTTTGCCATATTCCAGACTAAAAAAGCAAAGAAAAATCTTCCGTAGTAAGAGATTGAGATTGTTTCAAATGCCTTTGATAATACTACTAATAAAACAAATCTTATGAAACAAAATTCCCAAATCTTTTAATATCATCTGGTTGCTATTAAATCTCTATTTTTGAATTTTACCAGGAGGCTTGATTCATAATTCACACCATTTTCAGACAGTTTAAATAATAATTTATCACACAGGTAATTTAAGTTCTGCAATCATGTAGCATTTAAATGGTGATAGAAAAGAACACCATGTACAGGAATGAAAACAATCAACCCCAGGTACAGAGTGTTGATGAAACTTGACATCAGCAACATTCTACATAAACCACTAGAGGCCACTAGAGGGACAAAATATCAAAGAATCACACAGATGTATGGGCTACTTTTATGTCATTAGAGATCCATTTTAACAGCATATACGTACATACTGACCAAAATGTCTAATTTTTTGTTTCTCATCTTTTACCTGATGTAAATGTATGATGCTGCAAAATCATGAAAATAGCTTTAGTGAAGCCAAAAGGTATTAATACCCCTCACAGATTTTTATTTGAAATAATCTTTTAATTTTGTCAACAAGTTACTTCTTAATATAAGTAATTTTAAATTTTTTTGGAGTGGCACAGCAAGAGTCCTGGCCTGATTGGGGTGATGGCAAGGAGCCTTTCTAACCTCAGTGATTTGGGGCTCATCATCAAAGATAAATGATCAAAATGCTGGTGGAAATATGCAAAAGAAACTGCTTAGCAAATACTAGATGGGTTTGAACATAATAATATTCAACATGCCTTTTGTTGTTACAAAGTGTAGAACCCTTTTTTCCCTCTAATAATTAATTCTTTTTAATTATTTTATCTTTTAAAATGTGTTTGTATCAAATCCAAAGAGAAACAAACATATTAGTTTTAAATGAAAATATTTTTTAAAGTAAATCTAAATAATTTAGTCCTTAGCTGTCTGATCAGCTCAGTTAACATTCAATAGAGAGGCGTGGGGTTCACTAAGGCCTCTTGAACGTGGTACCAAAACATGAAAAGCCCAGCACACAAAATCAGAGGTAGTAATGTGACAATAAGATAAATAATCATTCTGCAATACATTACCTGCTACACTCAGTGTTGCTTTGACCTTCCCACAGATCTCATTTCTGTTCCCTTAAACGTGCAAATCAGGAACGACAAGTTACTTCTGCGCTCGTCGCTAACTAAAGTGCACAGGATAAATGCAGGAACACAAAAAAACCTAAGTCCCAGCGACAAACAGGAGCAGAAACAAAGAGAGGTGCCAGCACGAAAACATTAACCATCCGCGGAAACCCGAAGCCAATTCCAAAGTTTGCACTTGGATCCGGGACTCTCACGGGTAAGTTTAACCAAAACAAACACAGAATGTACTTGCAGAAAAATGCATTTCTGCTGTTACTCTTAGCCAGATCTTCTGTTGCTGAGTTTATTAATAATATGTCAAAGCCAAACACATGTTACGTTTTCTAGTTTATGCTCAGCTCAGAGACTGTGAGATTAAATACACACATCCAACATTGACTTTCTAATGAATATCCCAATTGATATTCATATTAGCATCACCCACCAAGCAGGAGTTTGAGTGCACATGTATGTTGTGGGCTGCATCGCTCTGAAGCGGTAAGTTGGCAGAGCGAAGCTGAACTCTGTTAGTGCGGTTGCTGCTCACTTTTCCACCAATGTCTGAGCATTTAGCCGGGGTTGGCGCACGATGTCTATCAAGAGTCAAAAACACGTGCACACACCCCACACACATATACACAATTGTATGCTTTATAATGTGCCAACTGATGTCATGGCAACCCCATATACTCAGCAAGAGGGAAGATGTAGTGAGCCAAATAAATGCCATGGTAACTTTTTCTTTTTCTTTTTTGAAAACCACGTTGCCCAGAAACCTTTGAAGCTTATTAAGTGAACCCAGTGGGGAGACAAATGGACAGAGAGGGAGACCGAGCAGGGAAAGGGGAAACTGGGGGAAACGCAGACAGAGAGAGAAAGAGAGAGGGATGGGAGTGCATCCTGTTCCAGGGCCAAAGTGGCTCTTTGTTTTAGGGAAAGGGAACGCTGTGAACCTGCAGAGAGGCGGGTTAGTGGCCTCACTAATGGCGCCTTCATTGAATTTAGCTGCAAAGTTGCTGAGTCCACCTTAATCTGTTTGGTTGGTGCACGATGCTGTTTGTCTCAGGACAGTTTGCCACTGATGAGGAGTTTTTAAATGTCCGTCATACCGGGTTGACTTGCATCGGTGACTCTCAACACCTGCCAGGATGAAGCATCTGTCCAATAAAACTCAATTTGTTTTTGTGGGTTGTCATGTGTTAGACCAACAAAAATGGAATTTTGAAGTGGATAATTTAGCCTTTTTTTTTTTTACAAACAAATATCTGGAATGTGTAGTGTACCTTTTAAACTTGCAGAAGAACATAATTTTGCAATGCTAATTGCTAAAAATCTTTTCAGGCATCTTTCAAGAGTCTCTAGAAACAATATTTTCTCTTTTGCCCGATCTTCAGAAAATAGTTAATTCTCATTTGGACTTAGTGTGAATATAACTTTTTTTTTGTCTTTTATCTATTTCATTTTGATTGGATTCACATCTGCACTTTGAAATTTGAACCTGCATCCCAATCCCAACTCTGTTGCAACCTGTAATAGGCTTTCTTCCACAAACTCTGTTTAGTCAGCTTCATTTGTCTTCCCAGCACCACAGGATGTTGCTGCCATTGCCATATTCACCATGGAAATGCTAGGTTCATGCACAACGTCACTTTTAAACCACACATTGCGTTTTGCACAAAGAGCTAAAAATTCAGTTTGGGTTTCATCTAACAGGAGTACCTTCTCAGCCATTTTTAACAAGTTCTTTCCAAAATGTACTTTTAATTGATTTCTTTCAAAAATGCATTTCTTCTTGCCAGTTTCTCATGAGTTCAGATTTGTAGAGCGTGAAACGACTATCTCTCCTGTTGACAGATGCTCCAACCTGAGCTCTGGATCTCCACAGCTCCTCCAAAGTCACTATAGGTTTCTTGGCTTCCTTCCCTGATTAACCCTCTCCTTGCCAGACTCATCAGTTGAGGTGGATGGCCATGTCTAAGAAGGTTTGCTGTTGTGTTTGCTGTGTTCGTTCGTGTTTGTTCTCTAATGTTCTCTAATGTTCTCTACCAAACCTCTGAGGCCTTCATAGAACAGCTGGATTTATGAGGTTGTTATTTTAGCAGAATCAGAAAAAAAAAACTGCAATATAATTTTCTGTAATGTGTCTATACACAGGGTGTGTGAGATCTCATTTTACCCTGACTTGGTTCCTAAAACCTAAAAAAATATGTGCCTATACTTCATCCATTTTATTTTTGCCATGCATGTGTGTGCATTTGCCCTCAGCGTGTAATTAAATCAGTCCCCTTTCTCCTTGAGTTAGCTTGCGCTGCCAGAGTTGGTGCCCGGTGCAGCAGAGTCTGAGTCTGCCAGTTTCATTAGTCCTGATGAATGACCTCACAACAATCAACAGAAACAAGTTTGGATGTGTGGAAAAGTAAATGTGAAGTACCAATCCATTTCAAGCCCCTGTAGCCTTCTCAAACAAACAATCCTGTGTTTGTGTGTGTGTATCTCAGTGCTGCAGGTTGGTGCACACATGCAGCCTGCAGTTACTTTTCATGCTTTTAATCATATGTGTAAGTATGTGCAAGTGAGCGTACTGTACAAAGCACCATTGTGAGCCGGGAGTTGCCCCTCCTGCACCGTGTCTGCGTGAGGAATAGCTTCGCTTTGCGCATGTCTCTAGAAGCTGTGTGCACTGTGCACCGGGGCATGGGTTCGGCGCTCAGTTAGGGGTTTTTTGGTGGCAATTTCCATATTGCCTGGGGTCATGTGGGCATGGAGCCAACTCCTGGTGCTGTGGGTGCCCGCTGAGGCGTGGGGAGATTAAAGCGGGCGCACGGTACCACAAAGGGGCCTGTCTAGTGCTTTTTAATTCTCCTAAATTAGGGCATGATGCCAAGGCAGCTCCCTGCTATGGCAAACACTCCATAACTGGCACCACAACTGCTGCTCAGCAAGACATGGCGAGCGAGAGAGACACTGAACTTTGGAAGAAAACTTTCACTTGTTTTTTCCCTCCTCTTTCTGCACACTTGGACACAGGCATGTCTAAAGCTTGCATACATGTAATTAGCGGTTTGTAGCTGTTGCTGGTTTGCAGAGACATTGCCTGAATTCACTATGGTTCCCTGTTACTTCAGCCCTATTAATTGCACTTGGTTAATGCCGAACCTCTGGTGGAATGTGAATTCTGCTCTGTCTTTGTGAATGTATTTGTGTGTGTGCGTGGGGGCGTGGGCGTGTGTGTATGTAAATCTGCATACCCTCAGGGCAATGGCATGCCAATAAACAAATAGTAGGTGGACACTTTGTTTGATATTTGTGTCTGCCTTTCTGTGTGTGCATGCACATGTGTGCATTTATACCCGCGGGCAAAGTGGCATGCTACTGAAAGGCCAGTGCAGGGACACCGGGGCTTGTGTGTGTGTCAGGTCTCCAAGGTCCCATTTCTGAGTTCACCCAGTCCAGATTTTGCTCTCTGAGGTGCCATGTTGGCAGCTGTTACATCATCTCAAAGTAATGCTAAGGTTTGCAGGTTTTCCTATAGGTTCTGTTCCACCTTTGTGGTTGTTGTCCCCCATACTCATGGGGAACAACGTGCTAGTTGAGTTCCAGTCCAACTCACCTTGGTTTCATTTAGCAGAACTCAAGGTGAGTATGAATGCATTAAAACAATACAGCTTTGTTTTATTTAGAAATACAAGGAGAGATTGACTGACTTGTGCTTTGAATCCTTTCTTCTTCTGTTTTTTATTTTTTTGGAACTAACAGGTTGTGCTGACAACACCTTTCTGTGTGGACACTGCTGTTGAGTGAAGAGGACTCGAAGGTCCGTATTCCAAAAACACTTTCTGTTGCATGTCCAAAAAAAAAAAAAATGTTTATGCAACATAAAAAAATGTAAACAGCAATGCAAATGATGTGGTGCACATGCCGAGCAGATTGGAAGCATTGAAACTCTGTGAACTTTCTGATTGAGGAGCGTGATTTTATAACCCTATGCTTGTACAGTAGTGCACATGATCTGGTACATGTAATTACTTCATGTCTTCTGAAGGCATAAATGCTCCACAATAAGCATATTTTGCTTTGAACACACCGAATGGTCTGAACAGGTGCAGCAGGAGCATAGAGGTCTGCCGTTGTTATTGTTCTCTATGCTGGTGAAAACCGGCCCGGTTGTACAAGCGTAAGATGACTTTTTGTCGTTTTTATTTCCAAATATCTTCAGTTTGCTTTAACCTGCATGATGAGTATATTGTTTCCAAACGGTTTCACTGTGGGGCCTGTTATCAAACCTTTTTTGTGACAACTGGCAAAAAGCAATATTTCCATTTTGCTGTCCAGGCTTTGTCGTACGAGTGGGGCCAAAGTTCACTGCTTTTATCAATGAACAGACATGTCCTAAATGAAAAAGAGAGGGCAAGACTTTCAGTGGCTACCAGGAGGGCTGATTAATGCACCGTAAAGTCGTTTTATTGTGTACCTTTGAGCTTTTAATCTCTTATGGAACATCCTGGATTTGAAATGTTGGCAACATTGCTGAAATCTTTGACTAGAAATAGGGTCAGGTCATACCTTAATACCATCTTGAAGAAGTGGAGTTGGTTGACTGGTATAAATACTTTGGTGTACACCTAGACAACAGACTGGACTTAACAATGAAGCCAACTACAAGAAAAGACAGGCTGTATTTCTTAGGGAATCTTAGGTCCTTTCGTTTTTGCAGAAAGATCCTGCATATCTTCTGTTGTGGAGAGTTCACTGTCTTCTGTCATCATCTGTTGTGGCAGCAGCATGAGGGCCAGGGACTTAAAAAGGTTAAACAACCTGATAAAGAAGCCTGGTTCTGTTCAAGGGACTGCGGTGGAATCTCTGGAGATGATGGTGACAAAATTTGTTTTAGGGTTAGGGTTAATTACTGTCAACCCTGAGCATCCTCTTCATGAGACTGCTTTAGAACAATATTCAGAGCCTTCTTCACACTCGCTGTAACACAAACCCCTGCAGGAGGACCTTCCTCCCACAGCAAACAGCATCTACAACAACTCTTTAAAGAATCTTGGGTAATATCAGTTACAACAAAATGTGCTTTCTCTTTGCGATCTATAAAATATTGTGACTTTGAATTGCGTTTGAAATAAGATGAGGGTCAACATTCTCCAACAACTATGCATGGAAAAACTGTTTAAGTACTGCTAACTCTGTCACTACTAACATTAGATGCTAAGGATAATTTAAAATATGTTTCTTTGTTTTAAAACAATAGTAAGGCCTTATTTCATGACAACTGCCCTTGTACGTGGCATAGTTATGCACTTATATTAATATTAATGCATACCAGGAAATGCTGAAATAATTATTTCCATTTGTGTTAATTATAGTTCAGTACTGGCTAAAATTGGTATAAGCACGTGAAAGTTATACAAAGGCCAAAAGGTAAACCGGCTACACAATTCGGATCAATGCATCTCTGTTTTTGTTTTTGTATTAGAAAAACATGCAGCTTTCAGCTAAGTAAGACCTGAATGATGCAATACTTCAGGCCTGGAGAACAGTGCATCTGTGCGTATGTGTCTGCATACAAACGCCTGTGTTAATCCCAGTCTCTCCCAGCATCTGGAGCCTTGACACAGTTTAAAGGGCTGGCTGTGTCCGCAAAGAGCCGGGCCAGTACACGCACACAAACAAACACACACCCACGCGCACGCAGCTCACACACATATGTGCACACTCTCACTTAGCTATCTGGGGCACCAGAAGGCCCAGGCAACGCCAAGGCAGAGGCTGCCCACTTTGGCACCATGAGGTGGGGCTGTGCTGGCGCTTTGGGGGAGAGAGAAATGGCAAAGGGGGTGTGCTGTTTAGGTGCTGTGAGAAACGAGGGAGAAGGGTAGACAGGGGTAAGGCTGAAGTGTGTGTGAGGGGAAGCGGAGTAAAGGGAAGGGAAGGCACCTGGCGTGTGGTAATATACCCGAGAAAACCCTCCTTACCTGAAAAAAAATTAAGTTTGTATGAATGTGAGGTAGACAGAGTGAAATACTCCCAGAGAAAAAGAAAAATGTGTTTTTCTTAGGCAGGCGTGGGGGAGCATGAGAAAAATCACAGTTTCATGGTATTTTCTCACCAAAATTAAAAGATATTAATATATTATGGGACCTTATTATTTTTTTAAGTCAGAAAAGCAAATTTGTTCACTGTGCTTTTGAAATAGAATGTTGATTGCTACAGCTACAGTATAATACTGTTATCTATAGTTTTTATTGCTATTTTGATTCTCATACACTGTCTACAAAAATATAAAAATCCAGTAAAATTTTTCCTTTTCATTTTATCTTTATTTATTAAGCAAAATCTCTGATGTTCTACTAGTCAAGTGTGTATTGCTCAGATTATTACACTTTTCCCAGCCTTACTAGCACAGCAAGCAGATGTCAATCAGTTCATTAGTGGGGCTACCACTAATGAACGCGCTTACAAAATGTAGTTTTAAAACACCACTGCCTAAGAGTGATGGGAATAAGAGTGACGGGTGCCTGTCTCTGTTTTTTTTCTGTGACTAGAAATATTTCCAAGCATTCAGGTTTGTCTTGTAACTTACTAAAAAGTTTCAGCCAGCTTCCTGGCAGTGCAAAGAAACAGTTGTGAGAGGGGCATTACTGGCAGTAATCATTCGGGCCCTTTCTGGAATAAAAGGGCTTTAAACTGTAGGAACGTTGTTATGATTTTGAAACCTTAGCTTTTGGAAACCTTGATATACCGTGACACCAGTAATCAGGCCATGGTTGTTCCTTATATGAACTTTCAGCAAGGGTAAGCCCCACAAAGCCAAAGTAATTTGGGAGAAAAGTGTTGCTCCAATTTCTTTGCAATTTGCAGCACATTCCTACA
The DNA here is from genome assembly GCF_003331165.1 of Xiphophorus hellerii. NCBI lineage: Eukaryota > Metazoa > Chordata > Actinopteri > Cyprinodontiformes > Poeciliidae > Xiphophorus > Xiphophorus hellerii. The sequence continues at coordinate 11,017,666 of NC_045676.1, read as the reverse complement.
AAATGAGTGAAAAGAGTGAATAATTCAGTTTGAACAGAAGGAGCAGCTGTAACAGTTCTGACACTAACATTTTAAAACATTAGCAATCCTTGATACCGGTGACCAGCCCACACCCATTGTTGCTGAAGACACAAACTTTCATCTTAGGGGAAGCCATTTGTGTGTTCCCATGTTAATGTTGGATTTGTTGTGGTTCTGAACGCAGGTGTAATTTGTCATCCACTGCTCGGCTTGGAAGAACTGGGTGAAAATGAGTGCTACTTTGCTTTCTCTAACTCTAGTAAACCCTTCATGTTTCCACAGCAGCTCTAAGAGTCCAGCAGCAATTCTGGAAAGTTCACAACATGAATGCAGAGACACGGTTTGTGTCTTGATGCTGTTTGCTTGCACCCTCTAACCCTCCCTCCTCCCCCCACACACACCACCACCACCACACCACCCCATCCCATCCCATCCACTGTGGCACCACAGATGCCCATGTTGGCCTGCAACAGCTGTCTCACCATGTGCCCTACCAAGTGTTGCCACCCAATGGAAGGGAGAGGAAGTGTGGAGGAGGAGGGAGCATTTGAGAGGGAGGGTGGTGAATTTGGAAGGGAGGGATGAGGTCATGAATAATAATTTTTATGCACCCCGAAAAGAAGCCAGCGTTGTTGTTGCTTTTTCTGGGGGGGTTTTTGTTTTGTTTTTGTTTTTTTTACATCACCACTTAATTTGTTAGTTTTACTTCTTTTGCTGTATATATACAGACATATATATGGAGAGAGAGATATCTATATATCTATATCTATCTATATATATATACATTTATACATATGTATATATAGATAAATAGATATTTGAATCTTGGCTTTGTCTGTGTTTCTGTTTCTGTCTCCATTTGTCTGGCCGTTTCTATGAGTCTCTCTCCTCATTTGGTTCTGGATTTGGCCGATTTGATGGCCAGTACCCAAGTTTCTCCCCTCTCGCCCGCACACCTCCCCTCCCCTTCCCCGGCCTCAGGAAGCCCCTGGAACCAGAGTTGATTAAGGAGGGACCAGTGGTCACGGGGCCCCAGTTTCCATTGGTTCACCCGGGTTGACGGTATTCGTGTCGTCCAGTTACCAGAAGCAGGCCGCATAGTAACAGCGGGACATCGTGAGAGGGAGGAGTTTTTTTCTCAATTGCAAGCACTGGTCCAACAAGTCAGGTGCGGGATCCAGACTCGGATTCGGTGATGGAACAAAATGGAGGGCCAGTATGGTGGCGCCGCCATTTTCAGGGCAAAATATTTTCAGCATGCGTGCCATCCTTCCTAATTTATGTAGGAATTAGACGCTTGGAGTCCAGCGCAAATCAGTGGCAGCAAAATGACCTTGGGTTTTCTCATTTGCTGGCTAAAAATCCAGCCTCCTCCATTAAAAGAGGAAGAATAAACAGTATATTTTAATCTTTCTGGAACAGAGCGGGGCTTAAATGTGCCATAGTCACGACTAAGCCACTTTAAATATTGTGCAAATTGCTCAAAAAAACTCATTCAAAGACAGACATCTGTGCTCACATACCTGTGATTTTCTTTTTATATTGATATTTGAAAAGTAAAGCAACACAGCCCAAATGGTGCCAGGACAGATGGATCTAAGAGTGGGACCGAGAAACTGATGCCACTCACTCCCCCCTCCACCACACACATGCATGCTAAATAAACGCCGCTGAGGCCTTGAGACACCGAATAATAAAAGTAAAGTAATAAAAGAAGCGCTGGGCGAAGAACACGAAGAGTTGTGAGCAGAGTGTGGCAGCGCTCTGGTTGTGTATTTGTTCATTTAATTTTGAGGGGATGAAAGCAAACAGGCATAAAGAGGGGCAGACGTAGGGAGATCACAGCGCCGTGTACCACGTTGGTGGGGAGTGTGCCACACAGTCTGCCTCCTAAAGCAATAAATCTGAAACAGCATAATAGATAAACGCAATACAGAACACAAAATACCCTGCGAGGGGAAAACTAATAAAAAACTGAGCGATTAAGTGGAATCAGAGTTCTTAGGCGAGTATCTGGAGATGAGGGCTGTTGCCATACAAAGACCGGAGCGGGCCAACACAACAGATGAGGGAGCATAGGGACGGGGGGCCGCGAAAAAACGAGGGCTAAAAGCAGAGGGAACGAGAGACAGATGATGGCGGCGAGGAAAAAGAGAGACGGAGGAGAGAAAGTGAAGGGATGGATGGGGCAGCAGATCAGAGGGAGCCTCTGGTGTGTCTTGCTCTCCCTTTAAAGAAGAGCCAGGAAAACAGATTAGGAGTCCTCTCTTTTTCCTGGGGGAGCACGCACGCACACACACACACACGCACACACAACCTTCATTCACCGTCCCCCTCCTCCCTCTTCAATCAAACAGAAAAACTAAGTTTCACACTCCGCCCGCCGCTGACCTGCCCGGCCCAGAACAAATCAAGCTGCGGTGTTGAGGCCGCGGTGGCGCCCAGGCTGGGAGGAGATGCCGTGGCCGCCCTCAGTTCAGGTCACGTTTGCTGACGGTTTATGACACAAAGAGGGGAATCAGATGGGAGCACACGCAGTGAAACACTCACAATTTGGCGTGCATGGAAGATGTGATCCATGCAGGCTTCTGATTAATATGTGTTGGATAAAACGGGAATCTGATTTCACCTGCATTTAAAGTGCAAAAGAAAAAAAATCCCAACATCACATTTTTTTGTTTTTGTTTTTTGTTTTTTTTTACACTAATGAAACAAAGCAAAGAGAAATCAGCCAATCCACAAGGGGAAAAAAACGGACATGTAACTAAATTTCAGTTTTCAACGATTTATCTGTTTGAACAAAGAAGATAATTACCCAACCGTTCTAGACAAGAAAGCTAATTTTTTTTTGTCAATACAATTTTTGTGATTCAGAACTCAGCTTATCTGTATAACTGTGGGAGTGTGTGTCGTGTGATATGTGAGCTGAGCCCATTACAGGCCAATGATAAAGCACCGCTCGGCCTAACGCACACACTCACACGCAGCAGCGGCCTCATAAAAATTCTTGGAAAGGTGACGCCTGTGTCTAGAAAGCCAAACGTCTCTCACGTCAGTCTAATGTCACGTCCTCCCGAGGGTTCACAGTTTACTTCAGGCCACAGCATTCGTCTCCAAAAGTCTCACTGCAAAGTGTGGGCAGGCAGACAAACGAACGAACCACTGAACTATTACACAATAAATCACATGGAGGTAAACGGCTACAGTAAGAACAGTAAAGAATGTTCTTGCAGCTACTGACATCTCTAATTGTGCCTGAACATTGTTATGTTGGCCTTTTTAAATGATTTCATTTTGTTTCAGTTCAAGCTAAAGATGCATTGAGGGAAAGCAATTCTCACATTGAGCAAAAATGTTTTAAAAGGGAATGCTTAAAGGAATGATTCTGTTACTTTTGCCTACTTTGTGAAGAACCCTTTTCCCTCTCTGGGAACCTCTTTAGATATTTGTTTATTATCATAAGATTTCCTAAAGCTTCTACTGTGGATTTACTGCAATAAATGAAGTAGGCCTGCATTAGTCTCATTAACATCATTAAGATTTTTATTTTATTTTATTTTATTTTATTTATTTAGCTGGACAAGCTGATGTCAAGCATTGTTTTTCCTTCTTTTTTTCTAGACGTTTCTGCTGCACTCCTAAAACAACCCAATTTGGATGATTTTACTAGCCTGTTGACCGGTTCAGTCCTGAGTTGATTTAACATCAGAGGTTATGGGTTTGACTCATTTATTAAGCTTTACACATTTATTGGTTAGCAGTATCAATGTACTCCAAGTTTTTAAAAAGCTGGTAAAGTCTTCCATCATACAGTGCTCACTGTTAAAAGTTCCTTTAATGAGATAAAAAAAAAAAAATTAAATAAAGTGCTGGGGCGCCCAGAGTTTTGCCTGTCTGTATGTAATCTACAGTAACACAGCAAAGCCCCTCCCCCACATTTTGCTGCACCCTTCCAGTCAGCTAAGTTAAAAACTATTTTTGTTCCCTCTTGCCTGCAAGAGAAACACATTTGGATGTTGAAAAACATTTTCAGTCACAGAAAATCTGACTAAAGTAATGCTGTTTTTAAACCACAAACGGCAACCTATGTGCATCATATTTTTTGAGCAGTCGACTGAAGGTCCTACCAAAAAAAAGGCAATTACAGCAACTAATTAATGCAAGATCACCTTGTTTTACTCTATATGGAGCTAAATGTGCAAAATGTATGAAATTATTTGCAGTGAGTGACTCAAAACTACTTTTATTTGTTCTAATTTTTAAAAAAATCTAATTAGCAATGTATAAATGTAATAAATGTAATTATTATAACTGTATTTCAGCAATATTTGAGCAGAAGCAGGGGCAAATGTTATTAAAATGAAACAATTATGTGAAGTTATACATTTTTGTTTAAATGTTGGTACTATAACTCGGTATTATTGTCTTCAAGACTATCAAAATCACAAAATGGGTCAAGGTGACTAGTATCTAAGATTAAGGTAATAGTAGAGGGAGCTTGAAAGAATAATTCATAACCTGAATTTATAAACAAGTATATTTTTATGGTTAAATTTTTTATCTTAACTTTGATCCCATGATGAAAATGTACATTGCTGCTGAGTTAACAGCATCATATAAAATAATTCATACTGAACCTCCTCAGTGCACTTTCAGTGAAAACTCAAAACTTAAATTAAGTTAAAACAAGTGACAATGTAAAGACAGGATTAAAGGCAATTTTTGAAGTAGAAATAAAAATATCTCATAAGCTTGTCTATATTGCCTATCTCTTTCAAAGTAGGAATCCTGCATAGATAACATTCTTTGCTTGTGAAGGCGTAGTCTAGTGTTATTGTCACGGCACAAATTCAATCTCTACATGAGCTGAAGTCTTAATACATCATAATTTTACCACCTTACTGTGTTTTATTTCATCTTCTGGAAGTGTTTCACTAAGTTCTGACCAGATCCTCATGTGGTGAATAAGAATAATGAGGCTCCTTCTTATAAAATTACCTTCTTTTCTTAAGGTTTTATTGGCTCTAGTGATCTTTATTTGATAGTGAATTGACAGGAAAAGGGGTAATGAGAGAAGGGGAAAGACAAAGGTCAGCAGGCCGAGACTAAAACCTCTATATAAGGGTTGTACTTAACTCCTGCGCCGCCACAAGAGGCAAAGGAATAACCCAACAGTCTTTGTGTTTACCTAATGAGGCTACATTTATTCATATTTGCCTCTGCTATTAATACCAAAATCTGAAAACATTTTACACTCTGAAACTTATGATGTATTCCAAGCCCTATGAAGAGTAATGGCATAATATTTACACTCTTCGGTTGCTTATAATAAAGGTAAATTCTGTTGTTTAGAAATATTTCCAGGTGTGAAAAGTAGAGGAGGGCCTCCCATTACTCCCACTACAAGAAAGCTGCAACTGGTAAACTACAAGAGACGCTTCTGAATGTTGGTCCATGATTAATAAGGAACATTTCATAATTGCAACGTTTCTGAGTCAAATCACAGTTTGGCAAACTGAGTTGCATTGTCTCCTTATTCTGTTTCTGTTTCCCAACTTGCAGAAACAAGACAGAGAAACCATTTTCTTAATGCGTGTGTTTTAATCCCCAGATAATATTACTATTATTTGAGGTGCTAAGAAAACAATTATTCCAGGGTTTGACAAATCAGTCAGAGGTCAGAATCAGACAATGCTGCTTGATCAGCTTCAATTTCTGAATATTTTCCTACTCATTAAATGCATCAAAACTCCCACCACTTTTGTCTTTATAAAGACATTGAACAATTGCCTGTACTCTGTATTTTTTTAAAATTTAATTTAAAAACTAATCTAAGTGTTGAGGATCTTTGCTTTATTGCATAAATATGATGAACCTGTTGTTTATTTTCTCTTGGATTCAAAACTATAATCTTCATCTATGAACCTGGCATTTCTCTTCTCTTTTATGTCCTAAAAATTTATTTGGAAGGTCAAACCTCAAAGAAAACCAAAAATTGGTATTAGCCAAAAAAAAAAAAAAACGCTAAATAAATAAACCTTGATCAGATCATGTTCTACTTTATCCCTCTGTGTTTTTCAGAACAAGTCACTGCGAGGTGTACTGCTGGAGCCTCTCCTGAAGAAAACTGCTGCTGCAGAAATGTGTAGGTTAAAGAGTCTCTATGACTGTGTAGAATGTACTCAGCTTGGCAGCAGAACTGTGAACATACTCCACCCCTGCTCTCCTGTGCCAGGGCCGGGCATTCCTCACACCTCCAGTGGCCGCTTGGTAGCCGCTCTTTTTCTCCCTCTTTTGCTCACAGCAGCTCACACAGACAAACTGTCTTTTTGTTCGTATGCAACTACTCGAAACTAACTACTGCCTTCCTTCCTTCCTTACTCCAGCCACATACATGTCCTTCATTTCTTCAGCCCTTCATTCTTCCCTCAATTCCTTTTTTTACTATTTTTTTCCTTCAACAGCCCTCCATCTCCTCAACTTTCGGGTCTGATTTGCATGGCAGAGCGTAAAGGATGCAGACAGTGCGAGGGCCCTCCCATGTCCGTGTCCATCCAGGCTGCAGCAGGGCTGAGATTTGTAATGCTAGACAACACTCTGCTACGCAGGGATAAAACCTCAGCCACCGCGCACAAAAAGAGCCTTGTGTTTTTTTTCCTCTTCTTCTTCTTCTACTTGTTCTTGTCCTTTGCTTTTGAGTGCCTGTGTTGCACTTTTCGCAGGGATGTGCGGCATTCCCAGTGCTATCTGTTTCAGTGAGGAATGAAGATTACAGAGAGAGAAAAAAATATATTGGGACGACAGAGTCTGATGGATGGTGGTCTGGTGGAGGATTGTTGTTTTCTGCCTGCCTCTGCAGCAGGGTGGCTGAGGCCTACAGCTGCGAAGTCTTACAGAAAATAAACTCTATTTTTATTGTCCCCTTTTTTCCACTGATTTTCAGTCATCATACTTTTAAAAGTATTTGTGAAATGACAATCAAAGAAAAGAAAGAAAATGAAATCTCATCATTTTCTTTTTCAGATTTGATTGATGTATTTTCACATTTTCATTACTGTACAACATAAAGCGACCTTGTTATCGTTTCATATTGTTGGGACACTTTGTTTATTGTTTATGCTTTTGTTGCATCTTCCTTTGAAAGAGAGAAACATTTTAAGTCAGAGGAAAAATGACTAATACAAAAAATTGTGTTCCTTTCTGTAAAAGGACATATTCTTTATTGATCGTTATTATCGGCTTGTCAAACTTTTTGGTATCTTTTTGTATTTGTAACACACACATGCACCCTCACACACACACATAACTGTGTGCACCTGTTGACTTCTCTTTATCATAAAACTCCATATTGTGTATTTAAATTGAATTTAAGAACTAAATTATAACTATTTCTCCCCATTTTGGGGGCTTTCATTGTAGTGGTTTATTATTTTTATGCATCACATTTTAATTTTTTTTTTGTTTTTGTTTACATTACAATCTTATACTTCAATCTTTTACAGAGCACTCTGAGCATAGTTAAAATTTTAGTTTAAATGTGTTATACATCAACACACATATTTGATGGGACGTTAATGCCATTCCCTGACCTGTTTTCAGTTTAATTAATTAGAAATAATCAGCCTCACCAAGTCTTGCAGTTATTTTCCTGCGTGGGATCTAGAAGTTGTTTTCTTGGAGTACAGCATGTAATTATTTCTAGCTTTACAGACCAGCATGTTGGCATCAGGAGAAAGTGCTCCTGTGTTGCCCGAGCGCCTCTCTCCTCACTCTGAGGTTTTTCTTTGGGGGGGAACTTATTGCCCACATGATGCTGGCTCTTAAAGCAGCGTGCTACCAGAGGCATTGTGGTCTGCAGTTTAAAGGGGGCTGCGGCTACATACAGGCGCACTGCTCAGGGCTTTCATTAACCCCCAAAGCTCAGCCTAATTGACGCTTACAAGTTGCGTGATTAGGACGCCGCTGCCTGCCAACGGATGCCCCGCAGTTTGTTTTGTGACTTTTGGATCTAGCCAGCATGAAATGGTGTTTTTTTTTTGTTTTGTTTTTTTTTTAGCTATAGTGTTCTTCCAAGAAAATAAAAAAGAAATGCCTAAGTCTTACTGTGTGCGCTCTTTCTCTGTTTTTTATTGATTTAAATAGCGCTGATAAATGTTTATGTTTGCAGTTTTTCTTGTTTTTTTTTTTTTATTTATTTTTACTTTTAATTCCCACCTTACTTAAATTTTGATTTATACACGTCTTTGAATTCCGATTCGCAAACTTCGCTCCTGCTTGCACTGCAGGAGACGCGATGGAGACGATGAAACGAGGTCAGCTTGTGCAAATGCACGACGACTCAAGGCGAAATTGTTGTTTAATTTGTTATAATGCATAAAAAAAATATTTACTGCTTGCGCGAAAAAATAAATGGAAAACAACTGTATCCCGTATCTTTTCAGTACAGACCGCTGTGGCGTTTTAGGGTCGATTCAGCCACTTGATTTTTGCATCATGTTGGTAGTGAAGGCCTTTCAGTTAAAACTCCTCATCCATAAAGATGATCTTTAAATGGGTTATGTCAAAATGTATTTTTGAGTACGAACAGGTTTGCATTTTAGATTAAATATTTTCTTTTTCTTTCTTTCTTTTTTTTTTTGGTAAAATAAATATAAATTGTTAATTACAAAACTCCAAAAGATTTGGAAATCGGATTGATTTTCCTCCTTACCCCAATAAAGTTGTGCTTTTTTTTTGTTTGTTTTATATTATGTTGAGATAAAACTTGATGGTTAAAAGCAACTAAGTTTTTTTTTTTTTCGTTCAATAGACACCACTTTCCTCACCTTATTGAATTTCCTTAATGATCTAATTCCCTGAAACCTTGCAGTCAGGGCCTTTTGCAGAAGTTGGCTCTACAGTTGGTCAAGGCGCTCTTCGGTGAGCTGACTGCGCGCTGCAGTTTGCGCTTTAATTAAGAGGGAAGAAAAAAAAATCGTGTTGAGGGATTATTTGGAGAGTTTCAGAGGCCCATTTTGGGAGTTTTCCAGTAAACTGATCATTTTACAAAGAGGCCATCGCGGGCATGCCTGACTTTAATACCCAACAGCATCTGTAAGATGAAAAGAAGACGAAGAAACACATGTAAAAGTAAGTAATTAAAATGTAAGTACAATTATTTTAAAAAGACAAACATAGAATCTAAAAATATGTTGCTTCAATTGGTTTATTTTTTATTAATAGTTTCTTCCTTTTGCTTTTATTATTATTATTAGTAGTAGTAGTAGTAGTTGTAGTAGTAGTATTGTTGTTGTTGACGTTGTAATTGTTTTAATGCATTTGTTTATTGCTTTAGCAAATTTTTTAATCAGTGTTTTGTAGTCAACTTTTATTATGATGATGATTATTATTTTAGAACATTTCTAATTTATTTAATTGATTTACCATCATCTGGCCTGATTTAGCAACATTGGATTTTAATTATTTATTTATTTATTTGTTTGTTTGTTTGATATATGTTTTATTTGTTACTTTATCGTCTCGAGAAATGTTTGACCTATAAGCTGTCTCACTAAATATCATTTTAAGGAAAGACAACCTGTTACAATTTTCACATTGTTGTTAATGTTTGGTTTTCAGTAATTGTATTTATCATAAATTAAATGCTTGTTTTAATTGCATGTTGGATAGTAACAGGAAAGTTATACATTTGTAAATTTAGTCTGCTGTTTTGATTTTACATCACTTGACAGTTTTGAAGATAATCCTGCGAACCCAAGCAACAACCTTCCATTGTTATATGTGAAATACTGTAAAGTCTATATTTCATGAGAAATTAAAAAATATATATATTTGTAGCAAAACACACAGGCATGCACATATGTTATTCACCCAGACACATTTGTGTTTCATGTAAATCTGAAGAATTTAAAAAAATAAATAAATAAATAAAATACGAGGCCAAAATAGAAAACAAACCTAGTTACAGATGACTAATTCATGGGGCCAAATGTGTGAGGGGGGGGGTCAACGCTTAATTATTAATATTTCGCCATGTTGCAGGAATGTCATCAGACGTCTGGTTTACAGGACATGATGACGACACGCACACAAATGAACACACAGGAACGAGGACAAGCAAAAATAAATACATATGCAGGTGCCACATTCATCACGCAAATGTTTATTTCATGTGTGAAGTAGGACCTTCTAAATTTTAAGAGCCTGAAATAAATATCCTTGCGGGTAGAAAGCTTTGTGTATTCAGTTCAGTGCAGTTGTCTGTGTTTTATCAGACCAAAATATTTAATTAATTGTTTTTTGGGGGGGGGGTTTACTGTTTGAAAAAGAACCCCCTGCTGGGAGAGCTCCCTGTCTTTTTGACAGGAGTCTGTCCTTGCATGGGGCCCTTCAGGGGTCACGATTTTGTTTGAAGCAAAGCCTAAATATTTTTTTTTTGCATTAAAAATGCATTTTTTTGCATTAAAATCTGACAAAATTCTTATTAGAAATAATAGCTTATAAACGTGTTTCTACAACTGTCGTTGGTCATCTGCTTCTTTTTCAGCGGCTTGCTCGTATGTTTACGTTTCTGTGAACTTATTTCCCCAAAAATCAAATCTTCCAAACTGATCTCTGCACTCGTGTAATCTCTTGGTGACGTTCCTTGCACAGATCTGTGTCAGGGAGCTAAAACTTCTTAAACCCCAGCTTAGCATTACCCAATCAGAAGTCTGATTAACAACCCATCAGAATGTCTTTGACCTGATGAGCTACGCGTGTCCTCCTCCCCTTTGCTCCTCCAACACCACGATAAAACAAACAAACAAACAAAAAAATGCATATTAGCAGAGTCTTCTTGCTCTGATCATATTTTCCCTCTTTTTGCTTGAGCTCAGCTCTAAGTTGGACCAGGATAAGTAAAGTGTGTTGACGGAATGTGCCGGAGCCAGTGCAGCCTGTAATAATCCCCTCCACCCCCCCTTCTCTTCCTGCAGTCCGTGATTTTAGCCCCTGGTGCTCCTAATGCTCCTAAAGCCCCAGCTGCTCCCCCGTGGTCGCGGCGCTCTCTCCGCGACAGCCTGCGCACCGCTCGCTTTATTAATAATTCACCCAATAATTCCCCGGTTCGAGGTGGCTCACTGTGAACAACTCCTCCACAAAACCACCGTGTGAGATTCTGATTGTGCACGCCGGTGAGGTGAAGCCGTTCGGTCGCCGCCGGAGCGCTTCCCTTTCCCCGCACGCGCCTCCGCTGCAGTCCGGGACCCGACCGACCGACCGACCGGCCGACGTGTCGCTGCTCTGCCAGCATTCCGCTACCGGAGCGACTCAACGCAACGCAACGCTGCACGCGCTTTCATCTCGTCAGCTTCAAGGAGGAGGAGGCGGTGAGGGTGAGGGTGTCTCCCCCCCCCCCACACACACACACCTCCCCTCAACCACCCTCCTCAGTTTGTGTGTATCTATATTTTCGCATGTGCATGTGCATGTGTGGGAGTGAGTGTGGATCGAGAGAGAGAGAGAGAGAGAACGAGGGAGAGAGAGAGCGAGCGAAAGAGAGAGATATACGACGGTAAAAGCGATCGGGCGCGCTGCTTTTTGGACGAGTTTTGGACGCAGAAGCTGCTCGACTGCAAAGACTCTTTAATGAAAGCATAAGAGAAGAGAAACTTACTTTCTGTCACCCCTCCTGTCCATTAAATTGATCGTAATATAAAGATCATTTCGGGATATGGTTTTTGTCTAAGCGTCTTCCAATCTGGACAAGTTCATCGGGACTTTGACGCGCACGTCTCCCCGACTTCCTCGTGCAGGACATGGGTGCATCTGACACCGAACAGCCATAGGACGGAGGGAGGTCCGGAGCCGCTGCTGTCCTCTTTTCAACCAGTCTTCTGCAGAGTGGACCCACTTTCTTTTTTTTTTCTTTTTCTGGGCCTAAGGCCGACTTGTTTAAAGGTCCGTTTTTTGTTTTGCTTCCGGCAACAGTGAAGAGAAGAAGTCGTCCTCCCTCAGCTCTCTCTCCCTCACTTTTCTTTTTTTTTTCTTTTTTTTTGGACGCTGAACTTTTAAAGGAAAATGGGGCATTGAGAGGGTTGGCAGATCTCCCCGCGCTATAATGGTACGTGCTGTGGAAACTCAATAGTTCCTTTCTGTTTGGCTCTATAGGGTGAAGTATGGAAGGCTGGATGTAAACAAAACAGGGATTCTGTTTGATTGAGCAGAGCTGAATTTCATTACGGTGAAAGATCAGAACTTTCCTCAGTGTGTTATTATGACTGTAGCTGCAGCGCACCTGTGTGTGTGCGTGCGTGCGGGTGTGTGTGTGTGTGTGTGTGTGTGTGTGTGGTTTGTGTTTGTGAGTGTGTGTTAGTGAATACAAATCAGCGGAGTTCACGTTTATTTAACAAATTTCTTATCAATGTTTAACATTGATTAACTAACTGTCAGCTGCAGTTTGCGTCCTTACAAAAATACGACCGTCCCTTTTAAATTTACAAAAGTACAACTCACGTCGGTGATCCAATTTAGCCTACATTTCAATTTCAACGAATAGTGTCTTTAACATATTCAACGTTATAAAGGTTGGCTCTGGCTATGCTTTCTTTTTTTTTTTTTACTAGCAAATTTCCTCTAAAAATAAAAACACAGCATGGTCATAAAATATGGATTTCCTCTGCAGGATTATACGTTTTTAAAAGGCATGCTAAAGGGAAAACTTATTATTCTGCTTTGTGTGCGTTTATATTGATGACATCACAAGAGGCACAAGAATCAAGACAAACGAGTGCCGCCAGTAGACTGAACACAAGTGAACACTTTTCAGAATTGATCTTGATTAAAAACTTAATTTAAATGGAGACAAAAACAACGATAGATATTCTTAAAGTAAATATCATCAGTTGCTTTATGCAATGTGTGATGTCACCACAGGCATAAGCACGAGGGAGCTTGGTTTGTGGAAAGTAGATTATTATTTTTTTTTTTGTCTTGATGAAATCTCAATAAAGTAGCAAAACAAATAGAAAAAACACACTACGAGTGAGCTTTTATGCATAAATTAAATTTCATTGGCGTTTCAGAAGAGTCTAACAGGTAGCTTTAAAATGTAAATTCGGTTGCTTTAATGCAGTGAAGCTGCCTTTTCTTGCTCTCCTCTGACCAGACAGAATAAAACAGAAATGAAAGAATAAACAGAGCTGACCGAAATTGTACACAAAATCTCATTTAACATTATAATTAACATGTCCTATTTGCGCAGTCTTCTCCATTTGCGCCTTTACTCTGCGCCTCTTCCCTGCCTTCATTCGTGCGCGCTTTAACTCCGTTCATGATCACACTTTATCGAGTTGACCGAAGGGGGTGTGTGGAGGTGAGACCGTCAAGCGAGGGTCGCACAAAGAAAGTATGATTCGCGGCATTTCCCGAGTCTTTAACATTGATCTGAAAATCGGATGATTTGAAAAAGAGAATTATCTCCCTAAATCCTGCAGCATTTAAATGGATAAATCCCATGATTGTAATAATAAAAATCGTCTTATAAAATGGCTGTACTATAAGCTGCAAAATACCAGATTGCTTTTATTGCCCGTGTTTTTTCCTTCAGCATGCAAGCTGTACCAAGCTTTTGCATTAAGAACAGCTCAAGAGATTCCATCAGGGAAATGTACTTCACACTTTTTTTATTTATTGCAGCTTCCATCCTATTTGAAATATTAAATATTACAACATGGATTTGGCAAAGGTTGTTTTCTTTCCTTTTTTATTTTCTTTTTTGTTCAAAAAAAAAGAAAAACGCAGAGCATTACTGGGATAAATACTTGTTAAAAGAAAGGCATTACTCAATATTTTATACATGTATTCCTGAAGTGGCCTGTTCAGGTTTTTGTCAGGAAGGCTGAGGTAATATTTGAAAAAGTTAGAATGTGATAATTTACATTTTCTACAAAAAAGTGCAAGTATTATGTTCTCTCTTTTTCACATTAAATAAATAAATAAATAAATAAAATGGTCAGCATTACATTAAATATCTGCAAAGAAAGATATTCAACATAATAATAGCAATAACAGTCATAGTCATAATTTTAAAAATCATCATGTTAGAGTGTATGCCCAATTCAAGCCTTGAATTACATTAAATCTTCTAAATATTCGCATAGCTTTACACTGGTCATTCACATAATACAGCAATTTGAGTCTCTCTAAGCTCATTATATCCACGCTCATTTGTGCGAGTCAGTGTTTATTAACAACTTTATGACATCACATGCAAAATAATAAAAGAAGAAACAAATAACATAAAAGTGTATTAGCACCCATAGGAACCCCTAATCACAGCAGCACATCAGCACAGACGGGGCCTCCTAATATCAAATGGCATGCGTCGTTTTAATGTCAGCTGTCCAACCATTTCTCCAACGCAAGTGACCTGGTAGACAATGGTTGATAACTGGCACTGATATGATAAGCCTGGTTCTGTTTTGATTGTTGGCCTATAATTTCACAGTTGGTTACGCTGCGGTTGTTGTAGAGAAAACCTGCCAACTGCACAACCTGTCAGTCAAGGAGAAAAGCAAAGAAAGTAAATGGTGCCAAGCAGGGAGACGGGTGTGAATCTTCTTGTGTTATTACAAAGATCTTCAGAGCATTAATAGAGTTGAGGTGGTGAAGAGTGAAACTTTTGAAGTCACCTCAACCCGCTGCTAAATTCAGTGTGTTTGCATCATGATGTAATACAAATCTACACAGCCTGATCGCTGTGGTAAACTCTGCTGCATTAAAACCATAACCACAAGAAAATCCCTCCACGGATCACTCCTTGTGGGAAACAAAAGGATGATTGTACCAACCAAAACCTCATTGTTAAATGCACTAAGGCAGTGCAGCTCTTTACTGAGTGTGGTTTGGCTATTAAGAGAGAGGGGGGAAAAAAAGATTGGATTAGGATCCATGCAGGAAAAGCAGTGTCCATGGCATTTGGTAACATAATCCGCGGAGAAGGTGCATGGTGCAAACAGTACAGCAGAGGAACGTCGCCGCTCTGGTAGATCAGAGTTACAATTAGTGCTGTATTATCAACAAGCCACAGTTCAGAGCCTATCCTGTCTAGTGAGATCAGTAGTTGGCAGGCAAGCTGCCAGGACAAGTGAGTATTGGAGTGTGTCACAGTGTGAGTATCTCCTCTTGTTTCTCTGGAACCGTTTGGGTGAGTGGCTTTTTTCAATGAGGTTGGGACGGCTAATGTTAGTGTTGTCACATAAACAGCTTCACTGTACCTCGTGCTTTGTGTGTTTTTATATGCCGGTGTCCCACATGTAATCTTCCCAAAATACACTTCACACCTCCTTCCAGTTGTGTTTTTTGAAATGGGTTATGTGGCTCATCATCCAGGGTGCCAATCTAACTGGGGCGGTATGTGTCCTCTTCATAAAAGGCATCAGTCAGTCAAAGGAGTCAGTGAGTAAGAAAATATGGTCATATTTTACAGCTGGCGTACAACAGCTGCAGCTGATGTTTGCATCTGATTTGTGACTTCCTTTCATCCCTAAAGTAATGGGATATTTCACAGGTTGCATTTGATCTTAACTGACCAAACCCGAACATGATTATTTAACATGAACAAGGATTGTTTAGGACCCAGTTTAAAATTCTCTTTATGGTCTTTGTGAAATCACAAACAGAGCACTCTTAATGCATTTTGTTCATCAGGACAATCTTAGATTAAGATAAGCATATATTACATGAAGGAATTTTGGAGGGTTTTAAATACTAACCATTTTTACATTTCAATTAACAGCATTAATTTTCAATGCAATGTTTAAAAATGGTTAAATTCCAATTGAATTAACTACTTTCCTTTTAGTTACAAACCTAAACCTTTTGAATATAATTTAACCAAAGTTGGTTCAGTCAGAAATTGACTATGGATTGTAAAATTACAGAAGTATTTAGAAGAAGCCAGAGCTAGGAATAAATTCAGGAGCAGTGCTGTTATAACACAAATTGTTTTTGGTATAACAAGATATATAAAAACATTCTTCTGATAGATTACAATTTCTTAGTAAGGCATAAAGCTCCCCCTGACTTTTCATCTTCTCGTACTGTTTGTTCTAGATGATGTTCAAACATCCCTTAAGGTGTTTCCACTTTACTGTTAAGACCTTTCTTGTTTAAAAGAGGAAATATTTTTAGTTTTTTATATAGAGTTTGAGTATTGAGTTTTACATCTCGTTTCTGCATATAGTGAGATATTGTTGCAAAATAGATTGTGGAGATACTGCTCCTTACTTATTTTTCTATCTCTGGCAGTTGGATGCTGTAAAGATTAACAACCGCCATGAGACTTGTGGTTGAGACAATTTGTGTGTTGAAGCAAGAATGTCTTAGCTAGTTTAGCTGTAACACTAAATGCCAGAGTTTGGACCACAATTCTTTAATCTTGAGAGATTAATATAATTTTAAAGAAAGTTTTAATGTCAACCCAATCTGGCACAATGCATCTGTACCTGGAACTTTTTTTTAGTGGTTCCTATTCCACTCTCCTCTGGGTCCTCTTTTACTATCCTTCTCTTGTCCCTCTACATCCATCTCTTCCTCACTTCTATTCCGACTGACATCATCCTGTCCCTCTTTTACAACTCCACCATCAAAGCTGATGCTGTCAGTGTCTACTACTTAGCATCAACAATGATCAACTATAGCACTTTTGCAAAGAATTCATAATTTTAGAACACACATACAAAATAAACTGAAGCAAAATGCTAACCACACAGGAAGTGAATTATTTACTTTACTTGTATTTTTTTAGGTGGTAAAAAATAGAAACAGAACAGGACAGCTAGATGAATAGTTTGTATATTGAGATACTACCTATTTAATTTTGGACACAGACTTGGTGTGTTTTCTTTTGCAATAAAACCAGTATGGAATGTTTGTAATTGATCAAGCAAATTAATTATTTATGCACATATGGTGTAACACTGCTGGTTGGCCACCATTAATGTGTGCCCTGAACACATCCAAAAACAAAAACATACCAAGTCTGGGATGGGACAAAAAAAGTCCCATCTTGCACGACTAACTTGCTGTCGTCAGCCTGCTTGATCCTGTGACATCACTGACTTCCAGCATCCAAAGTGGCTGTTAATTTGGTGCATTTGTCTGCACCATGCACTAACTTTTTAGTTTTTTTACCTTAAGTAGTTTTTCAGCTCCATCCATCTCTTTCTCCTGTCTTTTTGGCATATTGGATTATTTAACTAGCCTTTCTACACAATTCTGCTTGATGCTCATCTCTCTTCAGTGCTCCGTATGGGATTTTTGCCATTAAGCTAGATTTCTCCAATAGAATTTCAACCAGGCCAATCAGCAAACAGAAGGAGGGGTTGTGAACAATGATGTTGATTTTCTGCACTGTTTTAGAATTGCAGTCTGCCTGTAGTTTTATCATTGGCAGCTGAGGAAGTGAACGAAGCCGTTCAGTCAGTGTTGACCCCCAGCACCCACCCACCCAAAAAATAGTGAATTAGCATTAACAGCCATCTTGTTCAGCTCAGCACTTTTTTCTTCATAATGGGAGGGTGGGTTGTTTACAGCGTAATTTTCTGTAAGCTTCATAGCCTCAAACTGGTGCATTACATACGTCACAGCCAAATATTAGCGAATGGGTAAAACTGAAAACTTCAACATTAAGTAAGTTATCCTTCTCAATAGTTGAGAGTCCAGATCCTCTGGAGAAAAGCATCAAACAACATTTGTATCCGGCTTTGAATATGATCTAGCAGCAGCTCTAACCCTGAAGTCAAACTTGTTAGCAAGCTGAGCTATTGAACCCTAAAATTGTCATTATAACTAATTACAATTTCTCAGCTGTGGTTGTCAGTTCAAAAGTTACCAATTTTATTACAGTTATTTAAGATTATTACTAAATTGCGGACAACTTTATATGGGCAGCAAAGCAAGTAGAATAATCCCCATAGAATTTATTAAATTAGGTTAGAATTTATTAAATTAATTTATTTAAAGAAGTAAATTTTAACAGCTATTTAGCAAGGGACCTTTCTTTGGTGTTTGATCTCACCACTCAAACCTGCAGCAGAAGGTTGAGCATCTTAAGCTGCAAACATGAGTCAGTCCTCTCCACTCTACTTACTCAGGATGTAATTGAATTTGAATCAATTTATATAATTTAGCTGATCTGAATATACGTATCTGTATGAATTGGACCTGTTATGCAAAGTGACCTAAGATGACATTTTTTTATATAAATTGGCACTAATAACCCGACCTGAACTCAGAATTACTAAGATCTTCCAAAATATATTTTATGCAAACTGGTGTACTATTGGGGAAATCAAGTTTGTTCTATTATTGTATGTACATACAAGCTCAGGAGGAGAAGGCAGTTTAGGGTGGCATTCATAAAAGAACCCTAACAGCCTGCTACTATTTTTTTCCTGAAGCACATTGAGCACAACACAAGAGTTTAGCCTCATGCAATCTTAAAGTCTTCATCTTGGCGCTACATTTGGTCGAGCTAAATTATCAGGGCTGAAAAGAAGAGTGAAATAATTAGCCCCCACTCTGCTCAGCCATCTTTCTATTCTTACTTCTTTTTTTTTTGTATGTTATGTCTGCTATTGTTTCATCAAGTCTCCCCATTCCCAGAGGATAGTTGTGTGAAAAATTGTATTTTTCCAACATTTCTCCCTGAGGTAGCTTTGGCAAGGACTCACACGGCGGCCATTTCTGCCTTTCATACAGTGCTCAGACACTGTGGAACAGATCGCCGGTGCGGCCTGGAGTCTTTGAAGTGGCTGCCATCTCACACAGGTTGGCTGGACCATCTCTCTCTCTCTCTCTCTCTCTCGTCCTCTCTCTCTCTCTCGCTCTTTTTCTCCCCCCTCATCACCCCTAATTTTCATCTTGCGTCCTCAACTTGGCAGTGGTAACGTCAGCGACCACATCTTGACAGTGAAAACGTTTACTGAGGTAAAAAGGGATGGTAATAATTCTGGATTTTAAAAAGATGTGCTGACAGAAGCTGCAGATGATGATCGCAGAGGTACAGTCCAGGATGAGGTGTAGGAGTACTGCAAGTTTCTGAGATGCAAACGCAGGATCATTGATATGTTGCCATTCATGTGCTTTAAAACGGAGCCATCTGAGAACAAATTTCACCATGAGAGGCTTCCCTACCCAAAGCTCTGTGGAGGTGTGTGTGTGTGTGTGTGTGTGGTGGGGGGTGTGGTGGGGGGGGGTGTGCAGGCGTGTGCGTGGGAGTGTCTGTGTGTGTATGGAGATGCGAGAGTCTGAGCAGGTTTCGGAGATCTCACCTCCAAAGAATTTGGCCATATGGTCGTCAACACATCCACAGAGAGAGAGAGAGAGAGACGGAAGACAGATAGAGAGCGGGCCAAGAAGGACTTAGTGAGATGGAGGGGGAGAAAGTGAAAGAGAAGTGTCTTCTTTTGTCAGAAAAAAATACAGCTAGAAACACATCTTATACCCCTACCTTAGATCAGATGGTTCACAGGAATAAAACAACTACAAAAAAATCCCATGAAATCCTCCAAAGCATCCTCTTTCTATGCCACATATTTGCAAAGTAGGAAAATCTGTCTCAATTAGCACATTTGCATTGGGCGATGATGGACTCCAAATAGGTCACTGACTCAATCTCCCGCCTCCGAATCTTCCCTCTAAAATGTTAATTAAGGAGGGCTTTGAGATTTTTTCGCTCTGGGCTGGCCATATGGGCTGGGCATATGCTCTATATATACAGTACAATATATAATTCATACACTGCTGCAGGAGAGAGAGAATGAATGTTTGGGGCCCTGGAGTTTTTTTTTTTGTTGTTGTTTTTTTGTTTTTTTGAGGGGTTTACTACAAAGGGGCGGCAGTATGTTCTGGCCTCCCCAGTGGCAGGTACAGAGCTTAGTCTATTCATTAGCTCCGTGTTATTCGCTCTTGCACAATGGGATCGAGGTTCATCAGCACCTGTTTCTTTGGCTGATGACATAAAGAGGGCATGTAAACTGCTCTTTGTCAGTTGGTTAATATAAAATGAGAGCAAATGATCTGCAAGTCGGATTGACCTGTTTTTCTTTTTTTCTTTTCGGCTCTTTTGTCTTGCTGCTTGTGAACTCTGGTTAAATGGATACCTCATGATTTTTGCTATGAGATTCTGTTAAAAGATTCTAAGGAGTTAACATCCTAATTGCAGTTGACAGCTCCAAGCATTGACTAAAATAGACTTCTACAGTTTTAAAATGAATCTTGCTCAAAAACCTCACAACAGTTTGTTCAAATGTTCTTTTGATCACTTTTAAACTGTAGTCACAGTTGCACTTGATTTTATTTATTTATTTACTTGATTTAACCTGAAATGTCCCATTGATGCACAGTGTGTTTTCTGCTGAGAAACATGGGTTTAGATTTTCAGCAAAATTGTATTTATTAAATGATAGAGATTTACAGACAATCCATTGTTTATTTAAATGTGAAACGAAGGTTGGAGGCATTGTAGCACCAAAAATCTTCCTGAGTGAAACACTACTGAGAGTTTAACTTCTAAATAATGATTAGTTAGCTAACAGCTTGTCTAAGAGAACTTTTCTTTTCAATGTTTGCACTTTTTACTATTATGTTATCCAGTTAGTTTGACCAGAAACATGTTACATGTTCCACTGTTTGCAATTGTTTTCACACCTTAAGATCATTGGTGTTGATATTTCATCTACCTCCATTAATTGTGCTGACAATCATTGGCTTCTGTGGTTATAAGGAGATTCAGTGAAAACATAACAATGAATATAATAGCATTCAGATAAACTACCATGTTTGATTTGTGCTAAATAAAAATATGATTCTGTTGAGATTGTTGTTTTAAGACATGGAAGTCCACTTTGGTCTTGACCTCTCTGTTTGTTAGCTCCAGCTTCCAGGATCACTGCTTTGAAATTGTACAAAACAAAAACATCCACTTTACATACAGCACTGCAAGTAAGATATTAGCTATTAATAACCTTTTTAAACAACTATTCTTTAAACTGCTTTAAACTGTTCTTTTAAAGCCTGCAGACATGAAGGGCTACGGTGCAAAGAATTTCTCAGATTTCATTAGATTTCCTTGCACACTCGCAGTTGTCCTGATGCCATCAGGCCAGACTCCCATTCACTAGCAGAATGAGGCAGTTGTAGGCCAATGAAAACAGCTCTTGCCCATTCGCAGCTTATTTGGGCATAGCCAAACCAATGAGAGGAGGCCTGCTAATGCACCTGACCCTGTTTCTGGCTGCTCCCAGCCAATCACTGAAGCTCCAGCACACCTGATGCATTGCTGGTTATCAGAAAGCTCAGGCTGGTGTGGACCCCTGCACAGGTGCCGTGGAACCAGGCCATTATTGGGACCACCAGCCAATCAGATACATTGTTTCATTAACACACATGTGTATCCTGGCAGACTTTGGGGTGTTTGCTTTTTGTCCTTGAGTACACTGTTGTATATTAGCATGTAAACGTGCATCTGAAGAACTCCACTAGCCTGCTCCCATAATGCTTTGCTGCCTTATCAGCAGGCCTCTCTCTCTCACGCTGTTCCTGGCTCCATCAGCATCGTGAGACTCAACAATAGGCGCTGTGTTGCCCCCTCAAGGAGCCGAGGGCCTCCGCAATAAAAGCAGGCCGAAAACAAAAAAAAACCCCAAAAAGAAACATGTTTATGGACTAATAAAGATGATTAGAAATCGCACAATTGCAGAAAAATAGGAGGTTTGCGAGTGCAGATTATCTGTAATAAAAAGACGGGGTAGAGGGGGAGATGGAGAGTGAGCTGTACAGACCTCTCATTGCGAAGGATATGAATAGCCTTTGTTTTCACCACAACTCAGGGCTGTGTGGTCTGCCAACGTCTGGCTCTTATTATGGGGTTTGTGTCTGTGTGTCTGCGTAAGTGGCATGCACGTGTGCACTGGTGGGAGCTTGCGAGTGTTGCTGTGTGTTTGTGTGCAAAGCAAGTAGCACATGTTTGTGAAAAAAAAAAAAACATATATGGGAGATTATATTTCGGGTGGGCGGGGGGTCTGGGGGACAGAAGAGTATATATTTGTGTGTATCTCAATACACACAAATATTGTGTGTGTTGCACCATTCATTCTCCTTCGGTAAATGAATGGTGCATGGGGTCTTGGGCTGGCACAAGCGGGTGTGCACGCTTTTTTATCCGTTAAAGTTGTGAAATGAAATAGGATTTCATAGAACGCCGCAGCGGCTGTGGGATTTGGGCTCCCTTTGGCGAAGTTGAGTGGGGATAGGTTGATCCAATCAACAGCAGAACTGCAAGGAGAGCCTATTTCACAGCTCCGGACCCTGCCAGAACCCTGCCTCTACGCCTGCCTGCTTGTCTTAGAATACAAATGAAGCTCCCTGAATGCACACCTACACACATATGCATGCATACACTTTGATATTTGGACTGTGGATTTATGGGGCTGTAGAGCCTCTCTAGAGAAAGAATAACTATTATCTTCATTATTATTATTGTAATGAGGCAAGCATATTTTAGGAAATGCCTTTTTCAGAAAAAAACATGAACGTCAAAGATTTGACCACACTGATTGCAAAGTATTATATATATTTATATAGATCTATACCTTTAGATATAGATCTATATAGATTTTCTTGTCTTTTCCAGCATCTGTTGAACTTCAATCTGATTTCTCTTGTCTTTCCCATTTTGAGGAATGACTAAGAGACTAATTAGTCTCTGTGCAATTTTGCTGCACATTTGGTCACAGTTTACTTATTAAGTTTCCGTCAACACTCAGCTAAAGCTTTAAGATATAAATGAATAATTTTTTCAGTTGAATTTAATTTTATTGGAACTGTTAGGAATTATGGAACCAGGACTCTGACTGTAGATATGGATAGGTTCAGTTGATATTTTTCTACCATTCAAATGTCTGCCTGACTTAAATGGGATGTTCTGTTGTGTTTCCTATTTCGAATAGTGGCTGTTAGAATTGGTCCTCTGGGGTCAGTCATTTTTATATTGCAGTCAATTAAAACATTGTGGATTAGTAATTAAACGTTCCTGAACTCACAGGAATGAATAATAATGCTAAAAAAAAAAGCTTTAATTATTATACTTTCATAGAGTTGTTAAGGGTAAAACAAACAAATAATTAACTAAATTAAGTAATAAATATTTCCGTGGTGAAAAAAAAAATCCTCAAATTTAAGGTGGGGAGTTCTTTTTTTTCCAGGGTGACATTATTTTAAGGCTTTATACAAATATTTACAAGCAGTGCCCATAAAAGTAGAAAGCACTGCAAGTCTTAAAAGATTATAACAAGTACTTTTCACCACAGTAAAAAGGCATTGCGAGCTGATATAGAAAAGTCCAAAACAAATAAATACTGTTTCATGCACTGCTGTTAAACAGTGATTGCTGTGCCTGAAAAGAACAACAAGTAAAGGTGGAACAATGAACATGAAATGCTTCAACTCCCTCACTTTTGTTTTCACTGTGTTTGTTTTTCAGGCTACTGACACTTACCTGGTGAACGACGATCCTACTAGAGGCCCAGGGATGCCCGAATGTTTCCTCGTGTCGGACACATACAGGGTATACACTCCACCAAGCACATACACACTTTATACTCTATTCATTTAATTTTGAACAATTCAGTTAATAACAAAGCAGTCATGTGTAATTTGTACCTCATCTGTGCTTTTTACACCACATATTTTAGACAGGAGCAGAAAGATCATTTTTTCTGACTTTGGAGGCAAACTCCTAATGTGTACACGAACTAAATTCAAGGTTCCCTGCCAGGCATTATCTTGTTCAGATCACTTTCGTTTTACTGTAAAATCCCCACACATTCCATTGAACAATAATAATTTCAACTCCACGCTTACATTTAACCTTTTATTCTTCAAATTCTCAGACAGGCACGCTGCAAATCTTTAGCATAAAGAGAAAAGCAACATTTGAAGCTAGTTTAAACATCACTTTTTACTTTTGCAGGATACGCTCTGTGCAACAAGCGCAGCATGTAGCCCTCCCCCCATGCCCCCTTTTTTTTACACATATGTAAAACTCTGCTTTTCAGGTTAGCATGTGACAGCTGGAAACCCGCTCACTTGGCCTGTGTCCTCTAATCTGATATGTGCCGTTTTTTTTGTTTTTTTTCTTAATGCCAAAATTAAGACGTGATGACATCAGACTAGCAAAATAAATCTGTACAGTTTTTTCTCTCGCTCTCTCTCCACGCTGAATGCAAACACAGTAATCCAAACCAGTCCGAGTATAACGTTCGAGCGGCTATTAAACACAGTAAACACATGAAAAGCAGCAGGCGTGACACATTGCTCCGCGCACACGCTCAGATTGGAAACAGATCCGTGCAGTCTCTGGGATGTACGCTGGATATCATACGCTCCTATAAGCCACCGCGGCCCATGAGCCATTTCTCTCTGGCTGCACACGTATGTCTGTATAAATTTGACTTGGAGTGACCCCCTTCCCAGAAAACATATATAAACAGCTTACTCAAACAATATTTACACTATACAGCGAAGTAAATGGGCACAGTTACGCACATTTTCCACTCACATATTTCCTGCCTTTTGAGAAAAGGCGACCTCAACCACCTGTCTCGCACATTTAGCATGCTAATGGCTGCATCAGTATGCTACATCACTTTCAATATTTAATGGCCTAGCCACAGGCGATGGGAAATATCAAGTATATGGGCAGCACCGCGTGTCAACGGCAGACCACAACATGCTAACTTTAGACAGGACCATATGGTTTTCTCATGTGCTCTTTAACGGCTCAGAAACCAGCAGATCCGTGCTCGCAAGAGCAGCTTTTCTAGGTGATGTACAGACAGGTCTCCTTGTTTGATCACAGGCCGGAGAGGGACTTGGAAACCAAACCATGAGTACTGAGGTTCTGCAGCGCCAGTGGTTGCAATAGTATATTTGTTACTGGGACGGACACTTTAATGGCAGACTCAAGATGACAACACAAACAGCCGGCAAAGTTGGACAGCTGAAAGGGGCGGTTTGTTCGATGGAGAAGGCAACTAGAGAAAGACGCAAAAGATTAGAAAACAGAAAAGGGAGAAAAACGTCGCTAAAAAGAACCACAGAGAAAAGGCAGAAAGGGGAAGACGGAGAGAGAAAAGAGAGAAAATGAGGGAGCACACACAAAGGCTTTTGGTTTGGGCCTGTGCCGTGGTGGGGTGTGGTTTGGAAAGAGGAGAGACTCTGGCAAGGGAACACTGCACCTACAAATGCTTTACTTTCTTTCACATTTATTTTGCATTTTACTTTTTTTTATTCCTTCTCAATCTTCTCCTTTTTCTGTCGTTTTGTGCCAACACGTCTTTAACCACCAGACATTTGTGCCCATGTAAGAACTCTACGCATGGGTGTACGCGTACCTTGTGTTCTGTACTTGATACACGTTTTTCTTTTTTTTTCTTTTTTTGTGGTGTCTCTTAAGTATCGTACATAGGCTGAGGTCTCGTAAAGCTGCACAGCTTCATATCCCCCCGAAAAAATCTTGGCATTAGAGCAGTAGGGTGACTTCAGCCCCTGAAACCGCACCCTTTTACACAACTTAAACACACTCACAGACGTATGCACATGTAGAAAATGTATTCCAACTTAGGCATACACACACTCACCCCTACACACGCACACACACACATGGAGCAGGGGCTTATGTATAATTGCAGGCACTCTGCCTGCATATATGAGTTTGATTAGACTGAGTAGCAGGGAGCGGGCGAGGATAAAGCCAAGCCTGATTAGAAACAGAGTGCATTTGCTTCCATACAATAGGACTCACAATTTGAACGGTTAAGTTCCCTGAGTTCAGGTTATTATGTCTCTTTATTTGTATAAAGAATGCTGGAATATAATATAGAGTTAGTTAAAGACACCAACCATAGTAAATGTGTTTATTATGAAATATCCATTAATGATAAAGTTGCTAAGTAATGAGGTCTTGATTCCCGCTGGGGAATTTGCAAAGTAAAACATTTTTTTTAAAAAGCTCACCGAAGAAAAAAGCTGCTGGATCTCATCTGTGTTTGCTTGTGACATGACAAGAGGCACAATATGCCATGTCTATATATATATATATATATATATGGCTCAAACATGTTATTGCTATGCACTTTTGAAGACATTTAATTATTATCCTGTGAATGGAAAAGAAAAATAGGAAAAATACAAGTGTAGGCAGTCAAAATGTCTGGTTTATTGTCTTGTGCCTTACGTGATGTCACTAGAGACATGTCTGCACGCAAGCATGTTTTTTTGGGACAGCAGGAGGTTTACCTTGAATGAATAACAGTTTACAACAATTATAAAAACTGACCATTACATGTTGTTCTCTGTGGTCAGCCATAAAACTATGGTTTGCAGAAAAGCTTTAAATTCCAAAAAAAGAAAACCAAGAGATTTGAAAGTGAACTTTTCACAAAAGCGAAGTTTGTTTGTTTCTTCTTATGGTGGTTCCCAGTGATATTAGTGTTTTTGTAAATACCTCATCTCTTATAAAATATTTTAGCAATGGTCTTCAGAGCAAGAGCTCCTCACATTGAAATTGATAGGCAAAAGAGAATCCTCTTGCAGAACAGGAACTTACACTGCAACACCTCGTAAACTGAAAACTAGAACCTCCCAATTTTAGACGATCATCATACAGAAACACTGCACTGCACACGTTGAATTCAGTGTACTGTATAGCAAACCTTCACATTCAGGACACAGAACACAGGGGCCTCTTGGAGTAGATTATGGGCTGACAAAAGACCACAGAATCTGAGCTGTAAATTTAAAACATTTTTTGGTGTCTATTTTGGTCACTGCTGGGTTTGCTTCTGCATTCTTTGTAACGGCAAAGGATATGAAAGCGCAAAAAAAAAAAAAACAACAAAAAAACATCACCATAAGGCAAATCTGCCACTATAAAGTCAAAGAACTTTTAAATACAGTTTTCAGAAAAAAGAAAGGAAATACTGCTCAACTTTAAAGATTGACAGTCGGAGTGTGACCAAAGCTTGCAAAAAGTGCTAAACAGCGTAAAAAGTAAGAGCTATTAACTTAGTCGTAGTCCAGTTGATAGGCAGACGGACAGAATGTCAGTAACTCATTCAAAAAATAGTTCTGTATTCATTCACTAACAAGTTTACACCTACACAACAGCTGGGTAATGAAGTACGGATTTCACCAGCAGGCTTTAAATAGAAACAAAGTTTTTAAAAGTGCACTTAACAAGAAAAGAAGATAATTTTCCTGTGTGCATAATTTGGGTCAGTGACATAAGAGGTGCAAGAATTAAGTTAATCAGCAGGCATTAGTAGATATAATACAAAAGATCCCTTCACAAAGAAATTAAAAAGAAAAAACAACAAAGTTTTTATACAGAGCAATTCAGTCAGAAACTGCTAGTTGTGTTATGTGTGTGTTTGGGTCATAGACATCACCACACAAACAAGAGCTGAGTCGCTGCCTTTGGTAAACACAACTAAATACCTTTAAGGGGATACACAGATTAACAATATATGGATAAAGAGGAAAACAAAAAAGAAAAAATTTATAGAAATTGATATTTCTAACAGAACTCTGATCAGTTGCGTTATGTGATCTCACAAGATGTGGCTGTTTGTGGATTTCTGTTTTTAGGAAGACAGATTTTTAACTTGATCAAATATTGTTTTACATCAATTAGGTACAGAGAAAAGAAATCATTTTTTATGTGGTAAGTTTTACCTGAAATATGTTTGACTGATTACACAGAGAACCCTGGCTAGTAACCTTCACAATATTCTCCTGCTGTGCATTTTTTACACATGAAAATGTAAAACCTACAATAAAAACTGCAGAGTACATCTGGCGAGTCGCTGTAAAGCTCACTTCTCCCTAAGTTTCCAAAACTCTTCTGTGCCCCCCCCCCCTAAAACAGTAATCATTCTCAGGGCCTCATCCAACCTCGGACCGGCCCTGGACAGAAGCTTCGCTAAAGAGGGAAAAACGTAATGTTGAAAGTTAGATTTGTGTGAAGGTAATGGAGGAGCGGGTATAAGGGACAGAGAGGGGGAGAGTCAGAGAGAAAGAGTGAGGGAGGGAGGGTGCAGAGAGAGGGAGAGAGAAAAAAAAAACTTTCCTCTAAAGTTAGTGCGGAGCTTTCACTGTGAGCGAGGCGGGGTTATACAGCCTGGACTCAGCCACAGCGGCTTTGCAATGCGGCACCGCAGCGAACCTCCATCCAAGTTTGTGATCAACCTCTCCAGTTTTCATCTCTAGGCTCCACCATGTACTCCCCTTACTGCTTGACACAGGTATGAGAGAGAAAAGGGAAGAAAATCTGCCGTTCGTTGCGCTGCTCTCCGCTGCTGTTTTCCGGTGTTCTCTCTCTGGTTTGTTCCTACTGTATACTGTGCGGTTACAGTGTTGTGTTGTGTTGTGCTGCTGCTGCCTGTCATTTGCTGCGCATTAAGGAGCTTTTTACCCCCTCTCTCCTTCCTAACTCTGCTCACTTTCTCCGAGTAATGTTTAACTTCCCTCTACGCCTCTCTCTCTCTCTCCTTCTCGGTTCTATCTCATGGCATTCCTCCAGCGGGCTTATACTTGCGCGTCTCATTGCGCATGGTTTGGAGAGAAAATGGCGCTTCTCCCAAATCTATTTTATATTAAACGGGGGGTCGGAGGGAAAAGGGGAAGAAGGAGGTGGTGTCCTGCAAACGCCTCTGGGATAAAACCGACTTTATTATATATCAAACTAATATTTTTCTTTGAGTTCTTCATCACATGTTTTATTTTGACTTTCTGACTTTGCTGCTTTTTTAGGGAGATCTCCGCCGTGATCATGCGATCGGCTGTATGGGGCCTTTTCGGGTCACTGTATAAGTGCACCAATCCCGGCCCCTGAAGCTTTAATATGTTCTGCCTAAAGGGACACTTTAAAAAAAAAAAAAAAAAGCAGCGGTTACTTTTCACGCATAAAAGCTTGCACGTGTGTGCGTGGCGACTCCACGCTGCGTCGTTATTATTCAGAGAAGCAACAGAGTCACTACAAGATTTAATTAATTATATGATTTCATCCATGTGCGTGATTTCACGATGAGGCTCCATAAAGGAGACTGAAGTGTTTTCTTTATTCTGAAGGTGCGACATTATTATCATCACACCAAATATTAATTTGCATAAGAAGTATTTTTAAAAAACACATATATTAAATATATTTACAATCCTGTGTTTATATAAAATGCTAGAGACGTAGGATTTTTTTAAAATTTTTTTTTACCTTTTGGCCTCATTTTCTGTTGGCACTCAGTAGCAGAGAGTGATCGGTCTACAATTATCTTTTTTATGACCTGAAAAACCCTGTAATTTTCTTTCCATTTATGAGATTTCACTCAAACTGTTCATTTGAAACAATATAAAAAGGTCTAAGGTGAACAGCCCTATTCTTTAGTTTTACACACACTTCTTCACTTGTAGCGTCTTTTCTTTCTTTTTTTTTTTAAATGAATGCTTTTATTGGTACATTTTCCATTTTGTGTTTCTGTATGTGTTAGTAAGCGAAACACATAATAATAATTTTACAGTAATTTGTCTGTAAATTGAACCAGCTCTGGCACATAACTTTGCAAACTCAAAGGTCAAGCTGCAGATGACCTTTAGCATTTTCCTTGCATCGCCTTGAGTTCTGACCCGGGCACGTGGCTAAATACGCTCCTACATCTGTGTTTGTTTCATGCATTTTGGTTTCTTTTGTCTTGTGCAGTCACTGCAGAGTTAACGGAGGAGAAGTGCAGCAGCAGCGGGAGAGCCTGCAGCTTCAGGCCGCCCTTCAGGCGTTTCTCCCCTCGACTGCCGCTGGCTGCAGTTTCTTTGTCCAAATTGTCCAAATATGTATCATATTTAACTTTTTAGAGGTTTTTTTTAGTAGTTTTATATTTAGCAGATTACCAGTAGTTTAACATAATTAACGTACAGCGTGGTTGTTGTTTTAAAAAACTCTTTGTCAGGAACTCCATCACTAATCCTCTATTTTCTTTTATTATTTATTTATTTTTTCAAAAATCACTTGACTTGATTTTGACTTTACAAAACTAATCACAAAACCGATGCGTGCTAGATTTTTCTGTGATCCACGGAGGTCACGGGCCTCAGCGCTCCTCTTGCTTGCCGAGTCGCCCCGTCTTGCTTTGATCCTTAATGGTAGTTGTACCAAATCTATAGAGGAAATTTCTATCGGAACCTCACACACACACTCTCTCTCTCTCTCTCTCTCTCTTTCAGACACACATGCACTATATTTTGCTGCGTTTGGCATTCACGGCCATTCCTTTTCCTTTAACAGAATAGTCCGTGGAAACCATGCAAGATTCCTTTCTCCGCGTGCGTGTTGTTTCAGGGCCCTCTGAGCTGCAGAGATGGCCAGAAACACAAGCTCTTTTCACAAATGATCATCCCTACTGATTCTATTTCTAGAATAAACTCTGATGCCATCATCAGACTGTCTTTTCTCTCTCGCCTTGACTGATCTTGACCTCTGTGTGCGTGTCAAATAGATATTTTCATGATCAATACACAGAGTTCATTTGATGAGCTCCGTAAAACAACTCCTGCGGCCCTATTGCATATTTAGTGCAGATAATTTTCCGAGCCCGCTGGTATGAGGCAGAGGTCCGCATCGAGTTTCCTCTTTCTTTCTTTTTCCATTAATTAAAATTAATTGGCAGCAGATCCTCTCACGCGAGCGCACCGCACGGACGCGCGTGTTGCCATATGCGCGCGGTCCATATTGATCTGCTGCGGGTCTGCTGCTGGACATCAAGTACAGATATATTTTACCAAAGCGTTTAGATGATATTGAGTTGAACAGTAGTCAGAAACATGAACTTCAGCTTCATCTCGCAGATGATGGATGGAGTCGTGCGCAACGACGTCAAGTGAACTCGGAGATCGCAGTTGTCTAAATAATTCACAAATCAAAAGAAAAAAAAACACTCAAATCTGATGCAAACAATCACGCATGTATTATTAATGCGGGTAAAAGCTTTGTTGGAATGGCCACGCAGGGTTGACGGACCCAGAGCAGCCAAAAGTCGCTCTCGCCAAACATCACCAGGAGGCTGGTTATGGCGTTGTTTCATATCTTTGCGACGGAAGTGCACTTGCATGAAGCTTTAATGCGTTAATTAAAACTTTTATGCGCTGCATTTTGAAATCAATTATTTCAGACTCCGGTTAAATCCCGTTTTATCCTGTTGAGATAAGCCCTTAATGCGGACTGGGGCGCGTTTTGGCGTGCGTCGCCAACTTCTGAAGGTCTGCTGCAAACTCGGTGATGTTTAACAATGTGCAAGAGACTGCAGTTTGCACACAAAAGTTCCTATTTGCTCGCCGGATTCTCTCTGTAAACGTTTCATGTCCGATTATATTCCTCTCCTAAGTGTTTCAAATTTGGAGATCAAATGAGTGCTTGAAATTCTTTCTGTGCAATTTGGCAAAACTGTTGAAAGAACGAGCGTAAAAACTAGCCTATGCTGTAGTCATAGCAACAGAAAAACGTGTAAGTTGTGTAGAGTATAATCGATACAACTCGTTCTTTCAAATAGAAAATGATATATTTTTCCATATGTGTGACATTGTGCACGGATGTGCCAAAATCTAAAGTTGATTTGAATTATAATGTATAAATGCCCCCAAATCTACGTTAGTATCTTCTTCAAAGATGTTATCTAGTCTTATTTTTTCTGTCAAACAATCGGGTACAGACAGCAGAAACCAAGCTCGTTAAAGAATTGCTTACTTCTATTGTGGTACTTCATAAAAATTCAAACTTTTTAAAGATTACAGACACACCTCTTTCTGTAAAATCCATCTAACTTACTTTTGATGTACTGACACTTTTAGAACACCATGTCATAGTCAATTCTATGTTTTTTTTTTGCTGTTTTCACCATTTTCTGGGGATAACGCATAAGGGCTTAAGGCAAAAGAGTTCTTTTAATTAAGTGTATCCATTTGTATTGGTTTTTGGATGTTGTCTTTAATTATGGTTTTTAAATGAAATTTCCACAATATAGGTTAATATTTGTGTTCTCTTTAGTAATGCTAGCAATCAACATTATCCTGGTGCCTATTAAGATGTTATCAACTTATATACACATAAAGCAGTGTAAGATATTTCTCATTAATGTTTTTTTTTTAAACTATTATATTTTGTGAAATCCTGCTCTTTAAATCTTTTCTTCATTAGTTTCATAGAGAAACAAATACACCAATAGATAGTGTCACTCACTAAAGATCCCCACCCCCTCAACTCCTCGCTAATTCTGCTCAGGGTGTATTTTAGTTGATGACATGACAGTAGGTACAAAAAGCAAGCGGATCAACTTACACAATGCAACATTGTGGATGACGCTCTTTGCCAGATTCAGACGTAGATCCTGAAAAGTCTGCGAGTCAGACCTGCCGTCTGTCCTCTTTCCGAAGCATTTCCATGTGTTTTATTGTTGCCAAATCTTCCTGAAATCCATGGGGTGTTTGTACATATAGCTAAAATATTTTTGCTGCAGCTGTACAGAATGTAAGCAAACACATCTGAAGGAGGAGGAAATAAAGAAGAAAAAAACTAAATGAACGACACCTTTGGCTTGTCACAAGATGTTTTAGAGGTGCTAGATTTCATCTGGATCAGTGATTTTGAACAAAAATAAACTTGCTACGTTGTTCTGTAGGTGACAAGCTTTGTCTAAATTGAGTTTGAATTTGCAGAAAAAGGGTAGCTTTTTCTTTTCTTTTTTTTAGATCTCTTAGTGTGCGATCTTTTGAGGCCTGGAGCTCACCGTATGGCCATTCACACCTTTTGATTTGTTTTATGTTCCTGGCTCATTTTTTTGACAAGGAATCTCCTGCGTCAACCCTCAGTTCTGGTTTCACTGGGAATGGACAGCGCCGGTGCTGGTGTAAGCCGAGGTGGGCCTGCACGATCTGGTAACATAGCGGCCAGCACCCGCCTCACTTTGCACCGGCACACACAAGAACACAGTTACATACATGCACCTCTAATTCTAAATTGGTAAGAATAGCACAAGCAGAAGGAGAATAACCTTTTTGGTTTAGTGGACAGTAAGCTGGGAGGAACTGGTCTGTTGACTGCAGGCCCACAGGCAGGTGGTGGGTTGCACACAGAACCCGGGGGTACACGGTGTTCTTTTTACTTATTCATCCTTTCTGCCGGAGGCGGATCAGGTCCACCTTATACCATTTTGGCCAACAGTCAGAGCTTGTAGGCAGGAATGGAGGAAAAGAGAGCAGGGAAGTGGGAAGCACACGTGTCAATATTAGCTGAACAGTGACTAAATACAGTTTGAATGCAAGAGAAGAAAAATAATAATAATCTTGATTTGCGAGTCATGAATTGACTCCTTCCCAAGCTCAGTTTCAATATTTGAAATCTGTTCAAACTGAACATGTCATATTTTATTTGTAACTAGAAAAGAAATGCTTCTAAGCAGGCCTCTGAGATAAACCTTACTGCAGAGTGTGGACAGACCTCCTCTTCCTGAGCGTGTTTGGGTGAAAGTGTTTGAATCTGCCTCCGAGGTTGGGTAAATCCAACTCTGCGGCTCCCTGCTTATCCCTTATCTGTGCAGTCTCCCTGACTGCCCATAGAAAATGGATTCATCATGCTCCACCGAGGCGGTTGGCATTGCAGGGTAATAGGTGGCTGTCCCGTGGATGGATGGGCTTGTGTTCGTGTGGCTGGATTGTTGCCCCCCCCCCCCCTTCTTTTGCCCCCTCCATCATCCTTTGCCTGCTAGTGTGGATTAGGTTTCGGCTGATCTGCGGCCAGCGGAAACAGGCAGCCCCGATGGCGGACTTGTGGTGGCCTGAGATATAGCTGGCCACATGCATACATGCCATGCTCAGTAGAAGAAGAAAAATAAAATTACCTATCGTTTGCTTTTTATGTTAAATCTTGAGAATGCTACAGTTAGGACATTAAAGATATAGTTACAAATTTTGAAGTGAGGTTCTGTTTAAATTTATGAGCAGATCTGCATAGCTTACACTGGGGTGAAATGATGTATTTTCATAGCAAGACAAGAGGATATTTGAAATTCGGCTTATCAGAGTGACACAAGACAGAATTTTAAGGGTCTTTACTCTTATAGCTTTATCAACTGAGGTTAGGCATGTAGCTCACAAAAGTTACGTTCAATTCCACGACTGGAAACAATCGTGGAAGGTGGAATTTTTACTGAGGCCGGTTCTGCTGGAGGTTTTTTCCTGTTAAAGGGGAGTTTTTCTTCTCTGGTGTCGCTACATGCATGCTCGGTATGAGGAATTGCTGTAAAGCCAACGACACAATGCAAGCGATTTTCTGCTGTTACTATGTGCTCCTCCAGGAGAAATAATTCTGCAAATCAAACACTTAATGCAATCTGGTGCTGGGTTTCCTTATGGAGAAACTTTTTAAACTATTCTGAGTAACTAATTAAGCTTACTGTACAGTTTCATAACTAGGATGTCTTTTTCAGTAAAGTGCTTTGAGATGACATTTGTTGTGAATTGGCGCTTTATAAAAAAAAAAGAATTGAATTGAATTAAAATACAGAAAATAAGACTAAGAAAGCTTTTTTTTAAAAAAAAAAAAAGCATAGCTACAGCTATGCAGGAGAAAACATAACAAAAAGTTGCAGATACTTATGAAAAGAGGGTGCATGTGGAGACAGCCATTGGACACTGCCCTTGCGCGTTGCCTTTAAGCTTCTCAGACAGACACAGCATGTCAAGCTGAATGTCTTAACTGGGGCTCAAAATAATGACTTCCATTCGCTTCATCAGATGAAGTAATGCTGATTCAGCACCTAAATAGTGCTTTTGGACGGGAGACTTAATTTGGACCAAAAGTGTTGCATCACTTTAAAGTTGTATAAATTCATGGCAAGAAATCCCTCTGCACCCCTGTTTCCTGTTGTGTTTTCATTTTGTATCTTAACTTGAAAGGTGCTAATCGTGAAGCACACGTTTATCCTCTTTAAAACTATATCACAGTAGAATAAACAAACATTTTGTTGTTTGCTACACTTCATTACAATTATGTGACTTTAACAGGAATCACTCTACATTTAGTTGTCGGAATGTGTTTCACATTGGAAGATCTTCGGTGGCGCACTTCCCCCAATATCCACTTACAGTATAAGTAATTAGTGGCTTCTCTGCAAATAAAATTCAAATGTGACTGCTTTAACATTCGTAAAATTACATTTGCTAGTTAGCTAAATGACTATTAGCTACGTGTTGCATTCTCAGTACGTATTTCACACATGAAAATCGTTAGTGGTGTACCACCATCAACCTCCATTTCCTGTGTAAATATTCATTGGTTTCTATGTATAGAACCCCCAATTAACAAACTGCTAATGCTGGTTTTGAGACTCGAAATGCTTGGAGAAGATAAAGCTTTTGTGTCAGCTGTTAGTTTCTGTTTTGGGACCAACTAATCTGAACTTGTACTAAATAAAAATGCCAAGAGTTATCTGCTCCAAGTAAGACATTGACAGCTTACAACTTTCCAACGAAACCTCACCTGAAAAATCCAGAACTATCCCTTCGAGGCTAGAGAGTTCTGCAGCTAGAGCTTCAACATCACTTGGGGGTGGAGGAGACCAGAGGGTGGGAAAAATGAGGACCCAATAAAGAATGAAGGGATGGGAAGATGCTAGAGCAAACAAACTGCAGTTCATTTCTCATAGCTGCTTGAGACAGACTCCCCTTCATCTTCATCCTCCTCCTCCACCCCCGCCACCTCCTCAATTAGCTCCCTTTAAAAGAAGGAGCGACGGTTGGTGGAGATCTGCATTGTGGAAGGATGAGCTTCAGTTGTTGTTGTTGTTGTTTGTCTCTCTTTGTCTGTCTCCATCCCCCTCCCCCGTGACTCGCTGGTGTGTTTTTCACTCGTTTTTTTGATTTTCTCAGAGGCTTCTTTTTTTGTGGGGGTAACCCCACTGAATGGGACAATGCAGCCTAGCGTGAAATTAAAGCTCTTAGTTAGTTTGCAGTTGTTCAAAAGAGGATTTTACACATGCATGCTTTCATCACCCTCCCATACGCTATAGATATAGCTAATTAGAGGAAGTACACCCTATGTCGAGCTACGAGAGCCCAATTAAAAATCGTAGGGTAGCTCTAGTGTGTGAAATTTAGCCCATATTTGCTCAGTGGATGTAGATCTACTGCCTTTTCTGTGATGTCTTCACTTTTAAAATAGTGAAGA